>NC_052319.1:35738941-35936441 GCF_016432855.1 Salvelinus namaycush
AGTAGAGAAAGAAGAAGGGGATCTAGAAGAGCAAGAGAGAAGAAAGAGGAGAAGAGAGAGAATAGAGAAGAGAAGAGAGAGAGCGAGAGAGAGAGAGGGGAGCGAGCGGCGAGAGAGCGCGCGCGATCGCGCTCGCGCAGGTGCTCTCGTATATATAGAGAATGGTATAGAGATAGAGCTCGCGAATGGGTCGAGAGATCAGGAGCTAATCATGGTCTCTAGATAGCGAGCGAAGGGGCGAGGTGCTAGATAGAGCGCGAGAGAGAAGATAGCCGAGAGAGATAGAGAGAGTAAGGGGAGAGAGAGCGCTGAGAGCTTAAGGCGTCGCGCGACGCTGTCTGCGAATGGGTCGATAGAGAGAGTATTCCTCTCGTATCTCTCATCTGCGCTACTCTCTCAGTCTCTCTCATCTCTCTCTCTCTCTGTCTCTCTCTCTCCTATCTCTCTCTCTCTCCTCCTCTCTTCTCTCTCTCTCTCTCTCTCCTCTCTCTCTTCGTCAGTCTCTCTCTACTCTCTCTCTCTCTCTCTCGCTCTCTCATGTCTCTCTCTCTCTCTCTCTCTCTCATGCTCTCTCTCTCTCTCTCTCTCTCATGTCTCTCTCTCTCTCTCTCTCTCTCTCTCTCTTCTCTCTCTCTCTCTCTCTCTCTCATGTTCTCTCTTCTCTCTCTCTCTCTCTCTCTCTCTCTCTCTACTCTCTCTCTCTCTCTCTCTCTCTCACTCTCTCTCTCTCTCTCTCTCTCTCTCTCTCTCTCTCTCTCTCTCTCTCTCTCTCTCTCTCTCTCTCTCTCTCTCTCTCTCTCTCTCTCTCTCTCTCTCAGAATGAGCCTCAGCGAGAGACAAAAGTGTCAGGGTTTCACTCATCTCTTCACCCATCAGATCAAAGGGATGAAGATGGGATTTTTAAACGGCCTAGCTTTCTAAATGAAATAGAAGCTAAGAGCTTATCCTTTGACAGTAAAATGGAGAACATTTCATTTATAACACAGGGTTTAAGTGAATGTAGTGGTGAAGATTGTTTTATAAGTGTTTGATTGATACCTCGAGACAAGTGTCTCTTCTGAAATATGTTCAGTATAATTCCAATGAGATTCCCTTTGTTCAGAAAGGATAGATGATAGAGCGATGGCATGTACAGTACCAGTCAAAAGTTTGGACACACCTACTCATTCAAGGGTTTTTCTTTATTTTTGCTATTTTCTACATTGTAGAACAATAGTGAAGATATTAAACTATGAAATAAAACATGTCGAATCATGTAGTGACCAAAAAAGTGTTAAACAAATGAAAATATATTTTATATTTGAGATTCCTCAAATTAGCCACCCTGTGCCTGGAATGCATTTCAGTTAAGAGGTGTGCCTTGTTAAATGTTAATTTGTGGAATTTCTTTCCTTCTTAATGTGTTTGAGCCAATCAGTTGTGTTGTGACAAGGTAGGGGTCGTATACAGAAGATAGTCCTATTTGGTAAAAGACCAAGTCCATATTATGGCAAGAACAGCTCAAATAAGGAAAGAGAAACGACAGTCATCATTACTTTAACTTCTTCGGGATCGGTGTCCGGTCCACTGGACGGTTTCGCTAACATAGGCTAATGTGATATGCATGAGGTTGTAAGTAACAAGAAACTTTCCCAGAACATAGACATATCTGATATTGGCAGAAAGCGTACATTCTTGTTAATCTAACTGCACTGTCCAATTTACAGTAGCTATTACAGTGAAATAATACCATGCTATTGCTTGAAGAGAGTACACAGTGAAAAGTTATTAATAAACAAATTATATTTTGAAGAGAAATGCAATGGTTCATTGGATCAGTCTAAAACATTGCACATATACTGCTGCCATCTAGTGGACAAAATATAAATTGCACCTGGACTGGAATAATACATTATGACTTTTCTCTTGCATTTCAAAGATGATGGTAGAAAAAAATTACAAAGAACGGTTGTTTTTTTCTTTGTATTATATTTTACCAGATCTATTGTGTTATATTCTCCTACATTCCGTTCACATTTCCACAAACTTCAAAATGTTTCCTTTCAAATGGTACCAAGAATATGCATATCCTTGCCTCAGGGCCAGAGCTACAGACAGTTAGATTTGGTATGTCATTTTAGGCGAAAATTGAAAAGAAGGTGCTGATCCTGAAGAGTCAGTCAATCCTGAATGAAGGTCAGTCAATCCGTAAAATTTCACGTAATGGGAAAGTTTCTTCAAGTGCAGTGGCGTCCGGGTTTGGCCGATGTAGGCTAGCATTGTAAATAAGAATGTGTTCTTAACTGACTTGCCAAGTTAAATTTAAATAAAGGTTAAATAAATAACATGTTCTGCAGCGATACGCCATCCCATCTGGTTTGCGCTTAGTGAGACAATAATAACTTTTTCAAAAGGACAATTACCCAAAACACACCTCCAGGCTGTATAAGGGCTATTTGATCAAGGAGAGTGATGGAGTGTTGCATCAGATGACCAGGCCTCCACAATCACCAGACCTCAACCCAGTTGAGATGGTTTGGTATGAGTTGGACTGCAGAGTGAAAGAAAAGCAGCCAACAAGTGCTCAGCATATGTGGGAACTCCTTCAAAACTGTTGGAAAAGCATTCCTCATAAAGCAGGTTGAGAGAATGCCAAGAGTGTGCAAAGCTGTCATCAAGGCAAAGAGTGGCTACTTTGAGGAATCAAAAATCAAAAATATATTTTGATTTGTTTGTCACTTTTTTGGTTACTACATGATTCCATATGTGCTATTTCTTCACTATTATTCTACAATGTATAAAATAATACAAATAAAGAAAAACCCGTGAAGGAGTAGGTGTGTCCAAACTTTTGACTGGCACTCTATATAAAGTATATAAAGCTGCTATTATAAGTGTGATATGGAAGAACAGAAAAGTATTGTAGGCCTATTTCCCAAGGAGAGAGTTTCTGTGTTTTAGAGACTGGCCATCTGTTGCCAGTGCAGCAGTGCAGTAAACTACCTCTGATGGTCAAACAAGAGGCAGTGTACAACACACACACACACACACACTGAGACACAGACGCACTCATAGACACAGACACACACACACGCACACACACACACACACACACACACACCACACACACACACACACACACACACACACACACACACACACACACACACACACACACACACACACACACACACACACACACATACACACACATACACACACACACAGGTGTTATTCTATTGTAGATGATCATTTAACAAAGGCCTGCTGAGTCTCGTCTGTGAACCACAATTACTATCATCATATTCACAACAAACCTTGTGCAGAGAACAGACATCCCACAGAGAACAGACATCCTACAAAGAACAGATATCCCACAGAGAACAAACATCCCACAGAGAACAGACATCCTACAGAGAACAGACATCCCACAGAGAACAGACATCCCACAGAGAACAGACATCCCACAGAGAACAGACATCCCACAGAGAACAGACATCCCACAGAGAACAGACATCCTACAAAGAACAGAAATCCTACAGAGAGCAGACATCCTACAGACATCCTGTGTTCCTCAGGAAACATGGACATCATTCGCAAAATACAGATTTTTTTTTTTTTTACATTTTGCCGATATGTGACTTCAGATCTCTTGCTAATATTACAGAATCTCTGCAATGCTCGTCATTTCCATCGGCACAAAGCACGCTATGCCATTATAAATCTCTTTGATATTTGCATAGCACTTGAAACGAATGAAAATCAGAAGGAAAGGGAAAGGAAAAAGAGAGAGAGAGAGAGAGAGAGAGAGAGAGAGAGAACATGAGAGAGAGAGAGAACATGAGAGAGAGACAAGAGGAAAATGACAGCATATAATGGCCAACACTGACCCAGTCAGAACCAACTGTTTCATTGTTATGCACTGCAGGCGGAGGGGGGCATGCTTTACAATGACATTTTGGTTTGTCGGTTCATTCATGTCAGAGCAGTGTGTGCGTGCGTGCGTGCGTGTGATGAACAGGGAAGAGCCCTAATATGCCCCCAACACCCCCTCCGGCAACAGATGACGAACCACACACACACACACACACACACATTGCCTAAAGGACACACAGACCTCCAGGCTCCATATGAGATGCATTCTACTGTACCTATTTGTCACTTCCCTTCTCTCTCTCCCCCCAACTCCCTATCCACTCCTTATCTCTCTTCCCTTCTCTCTCTCCCCCCAACGTCCTATCCACTCCTTATCTCTCTTCCCTTTTCTCTCTCCCCCCAACTCCCTATCCACTCCTTCTCTCTTCCCTTCTCTCTCTCCCCCCAACTCCCTATCCACTCCTTATCTCTCTTCCCTTCTCTTTCTCTCCCCAACTCCCTATCCACTCCTTATCTCTCTTCCCTTCTCTCTCTCCCCCCAACTCCCTATCCACTCCTTATCTCTCTTCCCTTCTCTTTCTCTCCCCAACGTCCTATCCACTCCTTATCTCTCTTCCCTTCTCTCTCTCCCCCAACTCCCTATCCACTCCTTATCTCTCTTCCCTTCTCTCTCTCCCCCCAACTCCCTATCCACTCCTTATCTCTCTTCCCTTCTCTCTCTCCCCCCAACTCCCTATCCACTCTTTATCTCTCTTCCCTTCTCTCTCTCCCCCCAACTCCCTATCCACTCCTTATCTCTCTTCCCTTCTCTCTCTCTCCCCAACGTCCTATCCACTCCTTATCTCTCTTCCCTTCTCTCTCTCCCCCAACTCCCTATCTACTCCTTATCTCTTTTCCCTTCTCTCTCTCCCCCCAACTCCCTATCCACTCCTTATCTCTCTTCCCTTCTCTCTCTCCCCCCAACTCCCTATCCACTCCTTATCTCTCTTCCCTTCTCTCTCACCCCCCAACTCCCTATCCACTCCTTATCTCTCTTCCCTTCTCTCTCTCCCCCCAACTCCCTATCCACTCTTTATCTCTCTTCCCTTCTCTCTCACCCCCCAACTCCCTATCCACTCCTTATCTCTCTTCCCTTCTCTCTCTCCCCCAACTCCCTATCCACTCCTTATCTCTCTTCCCTTCTCTCTCTCCCCCCAACTCCCTATTCACTCCTTATCTCTCTTCCCTTTTCTCACTCTCCCCCACTCTCTCTCCGCTCCTTATATCTCGTCCCCTACCTCTCTCTGTGTCATTTTCTTTTCCCCTGTTCTATCTCTTTCTCAATTCAATTCAATTAAATTTGCTTTATTGGCATGACGTAACAATGTACATATTGCCAAAGCTTATTTTGGATATTTACAATATAAAAATACAAATGAGAATCAAAATTGTCAACGGGACAACAGTAACGACAATAACCAAGTGTCAAAATAACCATACATTGCACAATAACTAAGCATACAGTAGAGTACATGTGCAGGTTGATTGGTTTGTCAGACACTGTCCCTCAACTTATGGCAGGCAGCAATGTAGTGCGCTGCCAACCCACAGCTCTCTACATCCTCCCCCAACAGGACTGGTAGCCTACTCTCATCAGAGAGGTCTTTGAAACCTTGAATAAGGGTTTCAAATTTGGGGAAATGACACTCCCTAATTGTTTTATATTTTTCACATTTTGTCAGGAAATGCAGCTCTGTCTCAGGTTCTGCTGTGGTGCAGTGGTTGCACAGCCTTTCCTCTACAGGGAGCCAGGTTTTCCTGTGTCTACCCTTCTCAATGGCAAGGCTGTGGTCACTGAACCTGTACTTTGTCAAGGTTATTCTAAGGTTTTGATCAGTAACCATGGTCAAATATTTAGCCACGGTGTATTGTCGATTTAGGGCCAGATAGCACTGCATTTTGCTTTGTGTTTGTGCTTGTGTTTCCCAATAAGCAATATCGTTTTGTTTTGACTGTGTTGTAATTTGGTTTATCCTGATTGATTGGATGTTCTGGTCCTGAGGCTTCAGTGTGTGAGTAGAACAGGTTTGTGAACTCAGCCCCAGGACCAGCTGGATGAGGGGACTCTTTTCTTTGCTCAGCTCTTGGCATTGCAGGGCTTGGTAGTGATATGAGAGGGGGTCACTGTATTTTAGATGTTTCCAAAACTTTATTTCTTTTTTTTGAGTTTTTATTATTAGTGGATATTGGCCTAAATCTGCCCTGCATGCATTGTTTGTAGTTTTCCTCTGGACATGTAGGAGAATCTTACAGAACTCTGCATGCAGGGTTTCAATGGGGTGTTTGTCCCATTTGATGAAATCTTGTTTTGCAAGTGGACCTCACACCTCGCTACCATAAAGTGCAATTGGTTCTATGATATATTCAATTAGTTTTAGCCACATTTTAATAGGTATTCCAATTTGAATTAGCTTTTTAATAGCATAGAATGCCCTGCGTGCTTTCTCTCTCAGTTCATTCACTGCCTCATTAAGGTGTCCAGTTGAGCTTATTTTTAAACCTAAGTAATTGTAGTGTGTGCAGTACTCTATATATTTTGTACCAATTGAGAACTTTGGTCTAATTCCCTGAGATCTGGATCTTCTCTGGAAAATCATTATTTTAGTCTTTTTGGGGTCTACTACCATGGCCCAGGTCTCTCTCTCTCTCTCTCTCTCTAACCCTTTCTCTCCATTTATTGTTCTCATTTTCTCTCTCACCCTACCCTCCTTCGCCTTCAAAGTTTTATTTTCTCTCCATCTTTTTCTCATTCCCGTTTGTGTCTTCTGTTTCAGTCTTCCTGGAGGAGGATCCTCCACCTGTTCCCAGGTCATTGAGGACAGGAGCACAATGGTTCAACTTAGGCTCTGTTGTTTTGCTTCTCAGCACGCCATGACAGGAGAGACACCAACTGACATTCATCTGACAGGCCTCTCTTACAGATATTAGATCTCAATTTGACCAGTATTGTCCCAGTAAAATAATCCTGCAACAGCAGCACGTGAGTTTCAAGTTTGGGAAAGATAATTTTCAATGCACAATTATAATAAAAGCATTACATGCATAATTGCATTTGCGGTCACTTTTGATAATTGTGTTTTCTGCTAATGGAACATTCCCGCTTATAGCCTACTGCCATGAGTGCATTGCTGCGCTGCTAATGTGAAGAAATATCCTAATAGTTTATCAACATTTTTTAGCTAAACGTTCTGATCTGTTGTGTGGTTTGCAATAGCACAAATTTCACTTATTGTCTCAGTATTACTGAAATTAAAAACAAAAAAACAATTATTTTTAAGTAGAAAATTATAAGACGTAAAACATCAGCAAGGAAAATATCACTCACAGATGTTTAATGCAATAATGCACAAATCCCACTCCACTAACCCATGCAGAATCACATCATGTGTAGCCTGATCTACTTACTGTTGTCTTAAACATACTTCTGAATATCTTAAATATGGGATTTGACTCTTTTGTGTGTATGTGTGTTTCTGTGTATGTGTGCTCGCGCGCATGTGTGTGTGTGCTCGCGTGCGTGTGTGTGTGAGAATGAGAATTAGCTCTCTATTAGAGAGAAATGAAGCATGGATAATTATATGCAGATATAAACCAGAAGAGAAACTATCTAATAATGGAGGCTTGAAGTCATTGAGGAAACACACACACACACACACACACACACACACACACACACACACACACACACACACACACACACACACACACACACACACACACACACACACACACACACAAAAAAACTACGTTCAAGGGAGGAAAAAGTATGATAGAACTACAGTTCACTGTGAGGCAGAACGGAATTGTGGTTTCAAATCCGAGACTTGTGTTCTTCGATCCATTCCTGGGGGATCACACAGGGCAGTCCATACTTGTTTTAGACCAACACTAAAACACCTGAATCAACTAATCAATGAATCAACCAGACCTTGATTTGTTGACTCTGGTGTGTCGGTGTGGGACTAGAACAGTAATGTGCTTCCCCTATGTGGTCTCCCAGGAATGGATGGAGAAACTGCTTGAAACTTTCACTCTGTTTCTAGGAATATGATCAATCTTCAAAGCAAAGCAGAATAAATCCGTCATTCTTGACTAGTTCATATTTTCATAGGATAAGCCTCAAAGCTCAATAACTTTCTCCAGGAAGGGTATTGTAGACATTTAGAAAGTTGGCATAGAAAATTGATGCAACAACTGCCTGCTGCAATGTCTTTCAATTGAAAGGGGGAAAGTGGGCACCTAGTCAGTTGTATAACTGAATTTTTACCCTCTCCTCCTCTCTGATTCAGAAAAGTGCGGGGGGGGGGGGGGGGGGCTGCCTTAATCGACGTACAACAGTCTTGTGTCAATATAAAGAGCAATCATTTTTGACGTCACACCAATAAAAAAACGTTCTCACAAAACCCCAGAGTGTCAAATAGAAATGAAGTCGTTGAGGTGTTTCTATAATCTGTTAATAAATTGGAGACAGTCTGTATCTCATTTATCTGTTTCAAAGCCAGCATGGACAGAATTTGCCATATTCTAACAATTCTCATGTGCCAACGTATCGCCATGGTGCTACTTGCACTCCTGTATATCTGAAATAATTGGATGGTGAAACTTGCATCCAGTTGACCAGAAAAGCAATGCAAAGCAATTCAGGCAATCCTGAAAGTCAGGACAAACCTTGTCCCCTGGCCCGGGGTCGGCCTTCATTGTAAATAAGAATTAGTTCTTAATTGACTTGCCTTGTTAAATAAAGGTTAAATAAATTAAATAAAAGTCCTGCAAAGAAGCAGTAAGCATTTATAACTACATGTGGAGCTTTATACTTAGTGATGACCTCACGTACCATCAAAAGGACTTGGCGACCATCATTTATTCAAAAGACACAGTTCCCATCATCATCCGTTGCAGTAAAGAAAGTTAGACAAAATATAATAGTCCAACCCTTGTTGAGCAGATTCAAATGTTGTCGATCTTTAGAAAATGGCTCTTATAGCTGCCGTTTCTATTACACATGTTGCAATGTGTTGTTTTTGTGACATTGCCTTTGTCTAATAAACCCAGCTCCTTGGAAACCTGCAGAGTGAGTCTTTTTACAAGTTGGATGTTCGATGTTCTTGGTGTGTAGTTTCAGTATTGGCAATATATCCCTATATACAGTAAATAATTGAAGCTTCATGGGGCCTCTGTGAGTTGATGCTGGGATGCTATTCAGGGGTATATCAACTGAGATCCTCTGGGGTACAAATGCTCTCTTTCTTTCTTTCTTTTTCTTGTTTTCTCTCCATCCGCCCACTCTCTTGCTATATGTGTCTGTCTTTGGGCCTATAATTGAATACACGCACACACGCACGCACGCACGCACGCACGCACACACGCACACACGCACACACACAAACAAGAAGCAGTTAATCGATGTACAACAGTCTTGTGTCAATATAAAGAGCAATCATTTTTGACGTCACACCAATAAAAAAACGTTCTCACAAAACCCCAGAGTGTCAAATAGAAATGAAGTCGTTGAGGTGTTTCTATAATCTGTTAATAAATTGGAGACAGTCTGTATCCCATTTATCTGTTTCAAAGCCAGCATGGACAGAATTTGCCAAATTCTAATAATTCCCATGTGCCAACACGCACACACATCCAGCACACACACACACACGCATACACACACACGCATACACACACACACACACACACACACAGACACACAGACACACACACACACACACACACACACACACACACACACACACACACACACACACACACACACACACACACACACACACACACACACACACACACACACACACACACACACACACACACACACACAAGCACAGGGAGGGACATACATGCA
Organism: Salvelinus namaycush; assembly: GCF_016432855.1. Classification (NCBI taxonomy): domain Eukaryota; kingdom Metazoa; phylum Chordata; class Actinopteri; order Salmoniformes; family Salmonidae; genus Salvelinus; species Salvelinus namaycush. The sequence continues at coordinate 35,748,690 of NC_052319.1, forward strand.
AAAGACATACACAGAAGCACACATAAACAGTCTCACACTTACTCCACTCTCCCTTACAGTCTCTCTCCATCCCTATTTCTCCACCCCCTCTCTCTACCTCTGAGGATCAGGAAGCAAATATAGCAACCAGAGAACTAATCAGAAAATCACATTAAACATCACAATCACAATCACATTCCCCTCTCTCTGTTTGGTATATCACCACCTCATTCTCCTCTCTGTTAGGAATATCACCACCTCATTCTTCTCTCTGTTAGGTATATCACCACCTCATTCTCCTCTCTCTGTTTGGTATATCACCACCTCATTCTCCTCTCTGTTTGGTTTATCACCACCTCATTCTTCTCTCTGTTAGGTATATCACCACCTCATTCTCCTCTCTGTTTGGTTCATCACCACCTCATTCTCCTCTCTGTTAGGTATATCACCACCTCATTCTCCTCTCTGTTTGGTTTATCACCACCTCATTCTCCTCTTTCTGTTTGGTATATCACCACCTCATTCTCCTCTCTGTTTGGTTTATCACCACCTCATTCTCCTCTCTGTTGGGTATATCACCACCTCATTCTCCTCTCTGTTGGGTATATCACCACCTCATTCTCCTCTCTGTTTGGTTTATCACCACCTCATTCTTCTCTCTGTTAGGTATATCACCACCTCATTCTCCTCTCTGTTAGGTATATCACCACCTCATTCTCCTCTCTGTTAGGAATATCACCACCTCATTCTCCTCTCTGTTTGGTATATCACCACCTCATTCTCCTCTCTGTTAGGTATATCACCACCTCATTCTCCTCTCTGTTTGGTTTATCACCACCTCATTCTCCTCTCTGTTTGGTTTATCACCACCTCATTCTCCTCTCTGTTAGGTATATCACCACCTCATTCTCCTCTCTGTTAGGTATATCACCACCTCATTCTCCTCTCTGTTAGGTATATCACCACCTCATTCTCCTCTCTGTTGGGTATATCACCACCTCATTCTCCTCTCTGTTTGGTTTATCACCACCTCATTCTCCTCTCTGTTTGGTTTATCACCACCTCATTCTCCTCTCTGTTGGGTATATCACCACCTCATTCTCCTCTCTGTTTGGTATATCACCACCTCATTCTCCTCTCTGTTTGGTTTATCACCACCTCATTCTTCTCTCTGTTAGGTATATCACCACCTCATTCTCCTCTCTGTTAGGTATATCACCACCTCATTCTCCTCTTTCTGTTTGGTATATCACCACCTCATTCTCCTCTCTGTTGGGTATATCACCACCTCATTCTCCTCTCTGTTAGGAATATCACCACCTCATTCTCCTCTCTGTTTGGTATATCACCACCTCATTCTCCTCTCTGTTGGGTATATCACCACCTCATTCTCCTCTCTGTTTGGTTTATCACCACCTCATTCTCCTCTCTGTTGGGTATATCACCACCTCATTCTCCTCTCTGTTAGGAATATCACCACCTCATTCTCCTCTCTGTTTGGTATATCACCACCTCATTCTCCTCTCTGTTTGGTATATCACCACCTCATTCTCCTCTCTGTTTGGTTTATCACCACCTCATTCTCCTCACTGTTGGGTATATCACCACCTCATTCTCCTCTCTGTTTGGTTTATAACCACCTCATTCTCCTCTCTGTTTGGTATATCACCACCTCATTCTCCTCTTTCTGTTTGGTATATCACCACCTCATTCTGCTCTTTCTGTTTGGTTTATCACCACCTCATTCTCCTCTCTGTTTGGTATATCACCACCTCATTCTCCTCTCTGTTTGGTTTATCACCACCTCATTCTTCTCTCTGTTAGGTATATCACCACCTCATTCTGCTCTTTCTGTTTGGTATATCACCACCTCATTCTCCTCTCTGTTAGGTATATCACCACCTCATTCTTCCTTCTGTTAGGTATATCACCACCTCATTCTCCTCTCTCTGTTTGGTATATCACCACCTCATTCTCCTCTCTGTTTGGTTTATCACCACCTCATTCTTCTCTCTGTTAGGTATATTACCACCTCATTCTCCTCTCTGTTTGGTTTATCACCACCTCATTCTCCTCTCTGTTTGGTTTATCACCACCTCATTCTCCTCTCTGTTGGGTATATCACCACCTCATTCTCCTCTCTGTTTGGTTTCTCACCACCCCATTCTCCTCTCTGTTTGGTATATCACCACCTCATTCTCCTCTCTGTTTGGTATATCACCACCTCATTCTCCTCTCTGTTTGGTATATCACCACCTCATTCTCCTCTCTGTTTGGTTTATCACCACCTCATTCTCCTCTCTGTTTGGTATATCACCACCTCATTCTCCTCTCTGTTAGGTATATCACCACCTCATTCTCCTCTTTCTGTTTGGTATGTCACCACCTCATTCTCCTCTCTGTTTGGTATATCACCACCTCATTCTCCACTCTGTTTGGTATATCACCCCCTCATTCTCCTCTATCTGTTTGGTATATCACCACCTCATTCTCCTCTATCTGTTTGGTATATCACCACCTCATTCTCCTCTTTCTGTTTGGTATGTCACCACCTCATTCTCCTCTCTGTTTGGTATATCACCACCTCATTCTCCACTCTGTTTGGTATATCACCCCCTCATTCTCCTCTATCTGTTTGGTATATCACCACCTCATTCTCCTCTATCTGTTTGGTATATCACCACCTCATTCTCCTCTCTGTTAGGTATATCACCACCTCATTCTCCACTCTGTTTGGTACATCACCACCTCATTCTCCTCTCTGTTAGGTATATCACCACCTCATTCTCCACTCTGTTTGGTATATCACCACCTCATTCTCCACTCTGTTTGGTATATCACCCCCTCATTCTCCTCTATCTGTTTGGTATATCACCACCTCATTCTCCTCTATCTGTTTGGTATATCACCACCTCATTCTCCTCTCTGTTAGGTATATCACCACCTCATTCTCCACTCTGTTTGGTATATCACCCCCTCATTCTCCTCTATCTGTTTGGTATATCACCACCTCATTCTCCTCTATCTGTTTGGTATATCACCACCTCATTCTCCTCTATCTGTTTGGTATATCACCACCTCATTCTCCTCTATCTGTTTGGTATATCACCACCTCATTCTCCTCTATCTGTTTGGTATATCACCACCTCATTCTCCTCTATCTGTTTGGTATATCACCACCTCATTCTCCTCTATCTGTTTGGTATATCACCACCTCATTCTCCACTCTGTTTGGTATATCACCCCCTCATTCTCCTCTATCTGTTTGGTATATCACCACCTCATTCTCCACTCTGTTTGGTATATCACCCCCTCATTCTCCTCTATCTGTTTGGTATATCACCACCTCATTCTCCTCTATCTGTTTGGTATATCACCCCCTCATTCTCCTCTATCTGTTTGGTATATCACCACCTCATTCTCCACTCTGTTTGGTATATCACCACCTCATTCTCCACTCTGTTTGGTATATCACCACCTCATTCTCCTCTATCTGTTTGGTATATCACCACCTCATTCTCCTCTATCTGTTTGGTATATCACCATCTAATTCTCCTCTCTGTTAGGTATATCACCACCTCATTCTCCACTCTGTTTGGTATATCACCACCTCATTCTCCTCTATCTGTTTGGTATATCACCACCTCATTCTCCACTCTGTTTGGTATATCACCACCTCATTCTCCTCTATCTGTTTGGTATATCACCACCTCATTCTCCTCTATCTGTTTGGTATATCACCACCTCATTCTCCTCTATCTGTTTGGTATATCACCACCTCATTCTCCACTCTGTTTGGTATATCACCACCTCATTCTCCTCTCTGTTAGGTATATCACCACCTCATTCTCCACTCTGTTTGGTATATCACCACCTCATTCTCCTCTATCTGTTTGGTATATCACCACCTCATTCTCCTCTATCTGTTTGGTATATCACCCCCTCATTCTCCTCTATCTGTTTGGTTTATCACCACCTCATTCTCCTCTTTTTGTTAGATCACCCTCCCTTTGTTCCCTGTTATCAACACAGAGGATCAGCATACTTTTGGAATTTAGAAATATTCTTGAGTTTGTTCGTGAGTTTTTCCTCACTTGACTTTGTAAAACTCCAGGCCCTACATAACATATGCTTAATATCCCTGTAACTTCTGGATGACCTGTCCACAGAATGTAATAACACCATACAGTAGATCAACTGTCAAATGATCATTTCCCAATAAAAAACGTTCCTATTCGTCAGAGCCCATGTTGATTGCCATATTCTGATGGCCATATGCTTTGTCTGATGTCTAAGTGTGAAAGCTGATCGTAGCCAACGTAAACCTATTATCTCCCTTGGGGATTCAATAGAGTACAGTGATTCATTCATAATTACCAAGACTCTCTAGAGATCATGTTAACCATGGAAGTGTCTCCGGCTCTCAAGCCTTTTGATTCTGAAGTGGCCATTGCTTGTTTCCGTGGTGACACCAAATGAAAACACAAATAATTACCATAGTGAGCGTAACCGATGAGCGATGAGACGGTGCCTTTCAACCCAGCACTATAATTACACCTCAATTTGGTGCTACGGCAACCCGCCACTGTGTCTAATAAACAGGCAGATTTTTTGAATTTTAATTAACGGCAGTCTCACAGGAGAGGGAAAGAGTGACATTAAACACTTGGGACGCTTGAGACTAATTACTCTACAACCACCAAATAATGAGCCAGTTGATTGGGTAAAACTAAATCAAATCAAACTTTATTTGTCACATGCGTCAAATACAACAGATGTAGACCTTACCTTAAAACGCTTACTTACAAGCCCTTAACCAACAATGCATTTAAGAAGAATAAGAGTTCATATTTACTACATAAGCTAAAGTAAAACAAGTAACACAATAAAATAATAATAACAAGTAAAGTGACTATGCATAGATAATAAACGGAGAGTAGCAGCAGCTTACAAAAAGGGAGGATCAAGGCAAATAGTCCAGGCAGCTATCTGTTTAGCTGTTCAGCAGTCTTATGTCTTGGGGGTAGAAGCTGTTAAGGAGCCTTTTGGACGTAGACTTGGCGCGTCTGGTATTGTTTGCCGTGCGGTAGCAGAGAGCACAGTCTATGACTAGAGCGAATGGAGTCTCTGACAATTTTTAGGGCCTTCCTCTGACATATTTCTGGAGTCACTCTACTGGTCAGATCCTGTGGTTGTGGTGTGTCTTTGTGTGGTTGTTATCACTGTGTGTTGAGCCCTTATGACGTGGGTTACGGTGTTATGAAGCTTACGACATCATCTTGAGAAATATGTATTCATCTGACATCTTGTCTGTGTGTCTGTGTGTCTGTCTGTGTGTCTGTGTGTCTGTCTGTGTGTCTGTGTGTCTGTCTGTGTGTCTGTCTGTCTGTCTGTCTGTCTGTCTGTCTGTCTGTCTGTCTGTCTGTCTGTCTGTCTGTCTGTCTGTCTGTCTGTCTGTATTTCTTTTTTAAATCTTTGAATCTACTTGTCAATTCTGACGTCCAGTATTTTAAAGGATGATGAAAACTTCAATGATCTTCAAACTGCACCTCGGATGCTTGGTCCTTAAAAATAAATGTTGAATTAAAGAGATTTTGACCCTCCTCTTTAGAGTTTTGCAGATGTATCTGAGAGGATGTTCTGCTGTGGCTTTTGCAGAACTGAAAGAGACAGAGGCAGAATTGTCCTTACATAAAAACCTGAACAAAGAGGGATATTTCAAACTAGAGAGAGAGAGAGAGAGAGAGAGAGAGAGAGAGAGAGAGAGAGAGAGAGAGAGAGAGAGAGAGAGAGAGAGAGAGAGAGAGAGAGAGAGAGAGAGAGAGAGAGAGAGAGAGAGAGAGAGAGAGAGAGAGAGAGAGAGAGAGAGAGAGAGAGAGAGAGAGAGAGAGAGAGAGAGAGAGAGAGAGAGAGAGAGAGTTTTTTGAGTTTTAAATATTCTTTATTGGGTCTGGGAGCCCACCACACAATAAATACTCATACAAAACCACAGTTACACATCAATTAAAAACACAACTCCAACTCCTCCTCCACAGTAACTAAACACAACAGCCTCTGAATACCCCATATACTCAAAAACAGATCAATATTGTTGACAAGTTTATAATAGGCAAACTCAACCCTTAGTCTCGCTGCCACCATTCCCTCCAGCATTCCCACCACATCCACAGACCCCTGTTCCCGAATACTGTTCTTTCGGGTCTTCCATATCGCTAATTTTGCTGCCCCTAATACAAAATTAAGCAACACAACGACACCCTTTTGCCTGAACCTGTACTTTGGCCCAAATATATACAGTTGGGAAGAGAAAACCTCTCCCAACGTTGAGAACCAGTCAGTGATCAGGTCAATCATCCCGACCAACCTGGGACACAGTAAAAACAGGTGTGCCAGACTTTCAGACTCTGCACAGAATGGACACCCTTCCTCAACAGTAGGGTCCAGATGTACCAGATGCATGTTGGTGGCTATAGCTCCATGTATGATCCTCCATTGGAGGTCAGCTGTCCTCTTATCAATCGGCAGTTTGTATAATGATCGCCAACAGCCTTTTGGGGAAGCACCTGGACCAAGCACACCCGCCCACCTCGTCGATTTTACCCCTTCCAGGGAAGAGGCATGGGACACCTTTACACATATTCTGTACATGGCCTTCTTTCCCACCTCCTTGAAATCCCCCAGCTCCGGGGTATCGAAGGAAAGCAGCATCCCCACGTCCTCCTCAAATGCCCCCACCGCAGCACTAACAATCAGTGCAGGGAACACATAATCCAGACCCTCCTTCCACCGATCAGAATTGGAAATGTTAGTCACATACTGACGATGAAGAACTGGCAAGGAGTCACAGACCTCAGCGACGACCTTCCTCAGTAGGCGAGATGATCGGATCCGCGCTCTTTCTCCCAGCTCCTCCAACGATCTGCTCCTGCTCTGCATCAGATGACCCAGCTTGGTGCACCCGACACCTAACAGGCATGAACGCAGGCTGGCTGAACCCAGAGCACTGGACTGGATGGCAGTGTTATAAAAAAGAGGCTCTTCAAAAAGCCACATCCCTGGTAGCGTGCCGGCCTTACGGGACTTGACAAGAACTCTCCAAGCCTGCATAACAGACTCATAGAATGGAGTCAGGCCATTCAACTCACCCCCCTCCAGCTTTAAGAGGAAAAGGTGCTTGTCTAAGCCCAAACAGCCTGCTCTCCTCATCAGTGCGTAGGCTGTGTCAACCCAGCTAGAACCGTCACTGTACAACAGTCTCTGGGCTGCTTGAAGCCGGAAAGCCATGATCCTAGAGGAAATGTCCACCAGGCCTTGCCCCCCCTCGTGCAGTGGCAGGTACAAAGCTGCAGCTTTGATCCAGTGTTGTCCAGACCAGAAGAAATTGACAAGGGTCCTCTGAAGCTCTTGTATCAGACCCTTTGGTGGCTGCAAAATCATTAGTCTGTGCCACAGGGTAGAAGCAGCAAGATTATTAATTACCAGTACCCTTCCCCTATAAGACAACTGGGGTAGCACCCATTTCCATCTTGACAGTCTGGCACACACTTTCTCCACTACACCCTCCCAGTTCTTTTTCTGAAAGACATCAGAGCCTAGAAAAACACCCAATGTCTTCATCCCATCTCTGCCCCACTGAAGCCCCCCTGGTAACCGTGGAGCGGACCCTATCTGAAGCTGACCTGCCCACAGCGCTTCACTCTTTCCCCAATTGACTCTAGCTGAGGAGGCACCCTCATACACCATTAAAGCGTCTGAGAGAACCTTAACATCCTCAGCCCCTGTAATAAAAACTGTCACATCATCTGCATACGCAGACAGTGCTATCGTGGGACCCTTCATTACACCTGGCACAGAGAAACCAGTAAGCTTCGCTCTTAAAAAACAAAGCATTGGTTCAATCGCCAGACTATATAACTGCCCTGAAATTGGGCATCCCTGCCTGATACCCCTTTGGACAGGGATGGGGCAACTCAAACCACCCCCCACCTTCACCATACACGAGGCCCCAGCATACAGTAAATTCATCCAAGACAAAAAAAACATCCCCAAACCCAAAGGCTTTCATCGTTTTGAACAAATACTGGTGGTCCACTCGGTCAAAAGCCTTCTCCTGATCCAAAGAAAGTAAACCCACATTTACATCAGACAGTTTACAAATGTCTAGAACATCTCTTATCAGAAACAAATTGTCAACAATTGAGCGATCAGGTACACAGTAGGACTGGTCCTTGTGGACCAACAATCCCAGATACTCTTTCAACCTGTTTGAGAGACATTTTGAAACTATTTTATATTCTGCACACAGCAAAGCAACAGGTCTCCAATTTTTTATGAGAGCCAAATCCCCCTTTTTTGGCAACAGTGAAAGCACCGCACGTTGACAGGATACAGGAAGAGAACCCTCATGAAAAGATTCACACACCACTTCATAAAAATCCTCCCCAATAGACCCCCAAAAGTGCTTATAGAACTCAGATGGTAAACCATCAATGCCAGGGGCTCGGCCTGTTGAGAGCTGCATAACTGCTGTGGACAGCTCTTGCAGTGTAATGTCAGAGTCCAATGCGACTCTCTGTTCAGGTCCCAATTTAGGAAGACCATGTAACAACTGTTCAGTACACAGAGAGTCACAATCCTCCGCCTTATAGAGGGCAGAGTAGAAATCCACGGCATGTTGACGCATTTCACTGTCATCCGTGGTCACCTTCCCATCAGGGAGACGAAGGCAGACCATCTGTTTACGTTGTAATTTCGACTGTCCAAGGTTAAAAAAAAAGGCACTAGGAGCATCCATATCCTTGAGGGAAGCGAAACGAGACCTAATCAAGGCACCTTTCACTCTTTCATGCAGAAACGACCTCAGTTCATGTCTCTTGTCCTGTAAGTTCATGACTAGTCCAGGGTCATTCTGAGTGAGCAGCTTCAATTCAATTGATTTGATGTCCTGTTCAAGGGCATTGATAGTCTCTTTAACTTCAATTTGAGACAAAGCAGTATACTGTTGACAAAATACTCGTATTTGGGCCTTCCCAACATCCCACCATTGTCTCAAGGACTCAAAATTCCCTTTTGTAACCCTCCATTTTTCCCAAAACAACAAAAACCTTTCACAAAACTTGACATCATGTAACAATTTAACATTAAAATACCAGTAAGGTGATGACCTTCGTGGACAGGACAAGTGAATATCAACAGTTATAATGTGATGATCAGAGAAACCCACAGGAGTAATGGCACACCTTCCAACCCTACTACAGTATTGATCAGATACGTACAACCTATCTAACCTTGCTGCACTGACACGACCTTCATTCACTTTCAACCATGTGTACTGCCTAACTTTTGCATTCCTTACTCTCCACACATCAGAAAGCTCTAACTCAGTTAATAGGCCAGACAGGAAAGTGGCTGACCGCAGGTGAGGTTCTTCAGCGTTGCGATCAACAGTAAAATCCACAGTACAGTTCCAGTCCCCCCCTAAAACCATACACCCCTCTTGGTCACACTGTCTTAAGGTTTCTTTTATTTTATCAAACACAACAAGACGCTCTGTACCCTCATTAGGAGCATAAACATTCAAAAAAACAAACAAAACCCCCATAACATCCACCTTGACCAATAAAACCCGACCCTTGACAATCTCTGTTGTAGATATCACAGTCACCCCTAAACCTGAGGAAAACAAGATGGCCACCCCAGCACTGAAATTAGTACCATGACTGAGTATATGCTGCCCCTCCCACCTCATTCCCCAGTCAACCTCATTATCCTCATCACTATGTGTCTCCTGTAGGAAAACTACATTAAGCCTTTTCTGTTTTATTTCTTCTAAAACCCAAGCCCTCTTATTCCTGTCCCTTCCCCCATTAATATTGAGAGAGCCCACCCTTAGTACCTCCATGTAGAAAAGAGAAAGGAAAAGCAGAAGATACCACAGAGAAACCAAAGAGAAAGAAGACACCCTATGAAGCATGATCATCATCATTATTTAAATTTTTTCTTATTAACCTGACCACGTTTCCCACCACCTTTTGCTGCTGTAACAGCAGTAACAAATTTCCTCAAGCGAAACCGCTTCTTCTCACTCAACTCGTCCAACCCCACCGTCTTCTGTAATATCACAGCTGACCTCACAAACTTATCAACATCAAAATATTCTGCCAATTTGACAGATTTCCCAAAAGTCTGATCCAGAAACCCATTTACCTCCTCTAGATCATAAATTGAGTCCTCACCAGCTGCTGTCATATCAGAAGAGATATCCATATCCTTCTCCTGATCCTCCTCAGCTGAGGCCATAGACCACTGACTCCCCTCTACCACATCCCTTTCAACACTCCCCACTTGCACCCCATCACTCGTACCAGGCATCTCCTCCACTACCTGGGAGACTAGCCCCACCTGAAACCCATTACCCGTGGTGGGCATCTCCTCCACTACATGAGAGCCCAGCTCCACATGAACCCCCTCCTGTACCCCATTACTCGTAGTGGGCATCTCCTCTACTACCTGGGAGCCTAGCTCCACATGAAACCCCTCCTGTACTCCATTACTCGTAGTGGGCATCTCCTCCACTCCCTTGGAGTCTAGCTCCACATGAACCCCCTCCTGTACTCCATTACTCGTAGTGGGCATCTCCTCCACTACCTGGGAGATTAGCTCCACATGAACCCCCTCCTGTACTCCATTACTCGTAGTGGGCATCTCCTCCACTACCTGGGAGATTAGCACCACATGAACCCCCTCCTGTACTCCATTACTCGTAGTGGGCATCTCCTCCACTACCTGGGAGATTAGCTCCACATGAACCCCCTCCTGTACTCCATTACTCGTAGTGGGCATCTCCTCCACTACCTGGGAGATTAGCACCACATGAACCCCCTCCTGTACTCCATTACTCGTAGTGGGCATCTCCTCCACTACCTGGGAGATTAGCTCCACATGAACCCCCTCCTGTACTCCATTACTCGTAGTGGGCATCTCCTCCACTACCTGGGAGATTAGCTCCACATGAACCCCCTCCTGTACTCCATTACTCGTAGTGGGCATCTCCTCCACTACCTGTGAGATTAACTCCATATGAACCCCCTCCTGTACTCCATTACTCGTAGTGGGCATCTCCTCCACTACCTGTGAGATTAACTCCATATGAACCCCCTCCTGTGCCCCAATACTCGTAGTGGGCATCTCCTCCACTACCTGGGAGATTAGCTCCACATGAACCCCCTCCTGTACTCCATTACTCGTAGTGGGCATCTCCTCCACTACCTGGGAGATTAGCACCACATGAACCCCCTCCTGTACTCCATTACTCGTAGTGGGCATCTCCTCCACTACCTGGGAGATTAGCTCCACATGAACCCCCTCCTGTACTCCATTACTCGTAGTGGGCATCTCCTCCACTACCTGTGAGATTAACTCCATATGAACCCCCTCCTGTACTCCATTACTCGTAGTGGGCATCTCCTCCACTACCTGGGAGATTAGCTCCACATGAACCCCCTCCTGTACTCCATTACTCGTAGTGGGCATCTCCTCCACTACCTGGGAGATTAACTCCACATGAACCCCCTCCTGTACTCCATTACTCGTAGTGGGCATCTCCTCCACTACCTGGGAGATTAACTCCATATGAACCCCCTCCTGTACTCCATTACTCGTAGTGGGCATCTCCTCCACTACCTGTGAGATTAACTCCATATGAACCCCCTCCTGTGCCCCAATACTCGTACTGGGCACCTCCTCACCAGTCTGAGGAACTGGCTCTTCAGATCCATCCTTACCTTCTACAACAATATTTTTCCGCTGCATAACATCTCCCTCTAATACAAGTTGCAAACTCGTGGCCTCAACACGGATAACTTGTTCCTCGGCAACAGGTGCTTGTGGCTGCTCAACCACTGTCAGCCCACCTCTCCCTACATCAGTGGGCCCAGGCGTTACGGTGACCACCTGCGCCCCTCCCTCTGCCTTCTCCCTTTTCGGGCAAGCATGTCGCTTATGGCCAACATCCCCACACTCAAAACACCGTTGACTACCCGTACTAGCATACGCCATATACATTCTATTGTCATACTTGACTTTAAACGATATCTCTAAAGTCTGCTCCGGTGAGTCCAAAAACATAAACACCTGTCGCCGAAACGACATAACCTGTTTCAACGCCGGGTGTTTGCAACCCAACGGAACAACCTTAATTGAGCTTGCAAACTTCCCAAAGCGCAATAACTCGCGCTCCAATAGCTCATTTGGAATAAACGGTGGTACATTTGAAATCGTTACCCTTGTTGACGGAGAAAAAAGCGGGGTAACTTGAATAAACATTCCCTTAAGAAGTACGCCATGCTCAACCATACGATCTACAAGGCGCTCTTCCTTAAGAAATACCACCATCGCTTTATTCATCCGTGACGCATAAGCAACATTATCGTATCCTACCTTCTCTCCTACGGCGACCAGAAACTCCTCCACCGTGACAGTAGCTTCAGTAACACACCTAAAGCCGTGCCGAAGTGACAGGGACGGCATTCCAATTCTGGAAGCCATCCCCGCCAAAATCAAGGTAATTTCGATACGAAAAAACCCAAATACTTAATTCTACCACACCAAAAAAAATATATATATAATAATCTTAATCATGCACAGAAGAAAACAAAGAATGCCACCAAGAAAGAGAAAACCGAAAGAAAGTTCTGAATATCTAACTCTACACAACACACGCACTCCCTCGATCACACACTTCCCAGCATGCACCAAACACTCCCAGCATGCAGAGAGAGAGAGAGAGAGAGAGAGAGAGAGAGAGAGAGAGAGAGAGAGAGAGAGAGAGAGAGAGAGAGAGAGAGAGAGAGAGAGAGAGAGAGAGAGAGAGAGAGAGAGAGAGAGAGAGAGAGAGAGAGAGAGAGAGAGAGAGAGAGAGAGAGAGAGAGAGAGAGAGAGATATAGAGATGAAGTCCTGAAGTCCTGACTGCTTATCAAGTACTCTAGTCCAGCCTGTTACAACAATAAGAAGCAGCATGGCCCTTTCTATTTACAGAGATCTCAAGAATACTCATGAAAGGTCTGTAGTGTAGTTCTGAGACTTAAAACCTGCACTTATTCTCAGACAAGTATGTTCCCATACAGTGCAGACACTGACAAAAAGGTAAAATGTCCTCAACATTTCCGTGTCCCCAAGTTTATTCCGTCAATGCTGCCAGGACACAAAAAGAGAGGGAGGGAGAGAGAACCAGAGAAGAGAGAAAAGGAGAGAGAGAAAAATGAACAGACCCCACCTTTCCTTTCACAATCATTTGCCAAGTGGACGAGTCCAAGCCCTTGTAGCAACCTGAAGGTGGATGATAACTCGTCACAGAGTCCCTCCTGTGAACATAGTGTTAATCCGTAATCCATATGCCGGTACACCCATCCAAAAAGATGCACGCACACACATATGTGTATTCTTGGGAGACTAATCAACCAAGGATATAAACTGTGTACAAAACATTAGGAACTTCTTCCATGACATAGACTGACCAGGTGAATCCAGGTGAAAGATATGATCCCTTATTGATGTCACGTGTTAAATCCATTTCAATCAGTTTAGATGAAGGGGAGGAGACAGGTTAAAGAAATATTTTTAAACCATGAGACAATTGAAACACAAATTGTATACTATATGTATGCCATTCAGAGGGTGAATGGGCAAGACAAAAGATTTAGGTGCCTTTAAAACTTCTTGTCAATAGGGGGTGCTGTTAGCACTTTGTAATAATTACGTTCCCAAATTAAACTGCCTCGTACTCAATTCTTGCTCGTACAATATGCATATTATTATTACTATTGGATAGAAAACACTCTCTAGTTTCTAAAACCGTTTGAATTATATCTGTGAGTGAAACAGAACTGGACTTAGAGCAATTTTCCTATGTGGATGTGAGAATGCATAATTCTGCAAGCTGTTCTGAGATCTGTTAATAAATCTGCCTGTCTTCTATTGGTTGAGATGCACTGCATACGCCTTCCCCTGGATGTCAGCGAATAGTGAGACTTGAAATGGAGTCTCTAGGCAGATCTGAAAGGTTATAAATGGCTTGGGAAGGAAAGGTCCGGTCTTTGCCCTCTTCGCTATGACGCAGGAAGGAGCTTGGCATATCGTACTAGAAGCTCCGGTTATAGCTCTTAGATAATTCCGGCTGTGTTTTTATTCGATATAGGCGTTAAAGACATCATAATGTTGTTATTTTAAACCGAATTATATCAGTTTATGTCAGTATATTGTGATTTTCGGGTATTTATTTTTGTGGCGTTCTAGGGAGTTGGGTATCTCTGGCTCACATGCTAATGTTTACTGCTAATTGCAACGTTGAAGACGACATTCTACAACCGAGCAACGATTATTTTGGACAAAGGACACCTTTCCCAAGATTCTGATGGGAGTTCATCAAAAAGTAAGAACTATTTATGCTGTTAATTCGTTGTTCTGTTGAAAAATGTAAAATGCATAAGCCGCCATTAATTTCAGTGCAGCCTCGCTTTAACGCACGCTGTATGTTGTAGTAACGTTAATTTTAAAAATGTAACACAGCGATTGCATTAAGAACTCATTTATCTTTCATTTGCTGTCCAACCTGTATTTTTTAGTCAAGTTTATGATTATTTATTGATTAGAATAGGTGCCTCTCCCAAGATTTCTCCCGACATTTTCTTGGCAGCTTGGCTACTTTTCTCATTGTATAACCACGATTTGTGCCGCTAAATATGCACATTTTCGAACAAACTCTATATGCATTGTGTAATATGATGTTATAGGACTGTCATCTGAAGAATTCTGAGCAGGTCAGTGAAAAAATTAATATATTTTGGTGGTTTATACGTTATCGCTATTTTTGGCTTGAATCAATGCTGTTGTGTGGTTTGCTATTGTGGTAAGCTAATATAACGCTATATTGTGTTTTCGCTGTAAAACACTTAGAAAAGCTGAAATATTGGCTGGATTCACAAGATCTGTGTCTTTCATTTGCTGTACGCTGTGTATTTTTCATAAATGTTTTATGACGAGTATTTAGGTAATACACAATGGTCTCTGTAGTTATTCTAGTTGCTTTGGTGAGAGTTGTGATGGTGGCTGCAATGGTAAACTATGATTTATACCTGAAATATGCACATTTTTCTAACAAAACATATGCTATACAATAAATATGTTATCAGACTGTCATCTGATGAAGTTGTTTCTTGGTTAGTGGCTATTTATATCTTTATTTGGTCGAATTTGTGATAGCTACTGATGCAGTAAAAAAATGGTGGAGTAAAAAAAGTGGTGTCTTTTGCTAACGTGGTTAGCTAATAGATTTACATATTGTGTCTTCCCTGTAAAACATTTTAAAAATCAGAAATGATGGCTGGATTCACAAGATGTGTATCTTTCATCTGGTGTCTTGGACTTGTGATTTAATGATATTTAGATGCTAGTATTTACTTGTGACGCTATGCTAGGCTATGCTAGTCAGCTTTTTTACTGATGGGGGTGCTCCCGGATCCGGGTTTGGGAGGAATTAGAGGTTAAACGGGGATGTGGTAGTAGGTGGCAGGCGCACCGGTTTGAGTGTGACAACAACTGCAACACTGCTGGGTTTTTCATGCTCAACACTTTCCTGTGTGTTTCAAGAATGGTCAACCACCCAAAGGACAGCCAGCTTTACACTACTATGGAGTCAACATGGGCCAACATCCCTGTGAAACTCTTTCGACACCTTGTAGAGTCCATGCCCTGACGAATTGATGCTGTTCTGAGGGCAAAGGGGGGTGCAACTCAAAATTAGGAAGGTGTTCTTAATCTTTTGGACACTCAGTTAGATCGGCCAACAAATCAAAATCAAATCAAATTTAAAAAAATCACATACACGTGATTAGCAGATGTTATTGTGGGTGTAGCGAAATGCTTGTGCTTCTAGCTCTGACAGTGCAGTAATATCTAACAAGTAATATCTAACAAATTACACAACATATACCCAATACTCACAAATCTAAGTAGGAATTAATTAAGACTATATACATATGGACGAGCAATGTCAGAGCGGAACGGACTAAGAAACAGTATTAAAAACAGTATATACATATGAGATGAGTAAGGCAAGACATGTAAACATTATTAAGTGAATGAGATATTGTAGAATAGTATAGAATACAGTATATACATGATGAATAATGCCAGATATGTAAACATTATTAAAGTGACTAGTATTCCATTCTTTAAAGCAGCCAGTGATTGTGCTAGTGATGGCTGTTTAAAACCTTTACTTAATACCCATCCCGGATCCGGGAGCATCCGGGAGCATCCTCATCAAAAAAGCTAGCATAGCCTAACGGGACAGGGATATCATATAATATAATTTTCATGAAATCACAAGTCCAATACAGCAAATGAAAGATACACATCTTGTGAATCCAGCCATCATTTCCGATTTTTAAAATGTTTTACAGCGAAAACACAATATGTATTTCTATTAGCTAACCACAATAGCCAAAGACTCAACCGCATATTTTCACCATGTTTCTACCGCATAGGTAGCTATCACAAAACCGACCAAATAGAGATATAATTAGTCACTAACCAAGAAACAACTTCATCAGATGACAGTCTTATAACATGTTATACAATAAATGTATGTTTTGTTCGAAAATGTGCATATTTGAGGTATAAATCATAGTTTTACATTGCAGCTACCATCAAAAATATCACCAAAGCAGCCAGAATAATTACATAGAGCAACGTGAAATAACTAAATACTCATCATAAAACATTTATGAAAAATACATGGTGTACAGCAAATATTTCTGATTTTTTAAGTGTTTTACAGCGAAAACACAATATAGCATTATATTAGCTTACCACAATAGCCACACACACAAACGCATTTATTCACCGCATAGATAGCATTCGCAAAAACCAGCAAAAGATATAAAATTAATCACTAACCTTGAACAACTTCATCAGATGACAGTCTTATAACATCAGGTTATACAATACACTTATGTTTTGTTCGAAAATGTGCATATTTAGAGCTGCAAACCGTGGTTATACATTGTGAAAATGTAGCAACATTTCCCCAGAATGTCAGGAGCTATTTTGGACACTCACCTAATCTGACCAAAGAACTCATCATAAACTTTACATAAAAATACTTGTTGTATGGCAAATGAAAGATACACTGGTTCTTAATGCAACCGCCGTGTTAGATTTTTTAAAATAACTTTACCATAACAAACAGCTTGCGTTATTGCGAGACAGCGCCCTCCAAAACGGCGGAGAATAGAAATAACATTTTCCACAGAAATACGAAATAACATCATAAATTGTTCTTACTTTTGCTGAGCTTCCATCAGAATCTTGTACAAGGAGTCCTATTTCCAGAATAAATCGTTGTTTGGTTTTAGAATGTCCTTTTCTCCTGTCGAATTCGTGCCACAATGCTAGCCAATGTTGATGACGTTCCCAGTTTCTCTCGACGCAAAGAACGGAAAACTCCAAAAGTCCCAATAAACGTTGAATAAACTGATGAAACTCGGTTGAAAAAACCTACTTTATGATGTTTTTCTAATATGTATCAAATAAAATCAGAGCCGGAGATATTAGCCGTGTATACCGAACGCTTATCAGAAGACAATATGGAGGTGCTTCACGCGCCTAGGTAGAGAAAGGAAATTATTGACCTGCCACTCCAAAAGCTCTTGTTCGACCTCAGATCAAGCTAGACACCCCATTCCACCTTCCACTGCCTGTTGACATCTAGTGGAAGGCGTATGAAGTGCATGCATATCGATAAATATAAGCCAGTTGAATAGGCAGGCCCTGGAACAGAGCCTCGTTTTCAGATTTTTCACTTCCTGTATGGAAGTTTGCTGCAAAATGAGTTCTGTTTTACTCACAGATATAATTCAAACAGTTTTAGAAACTTGAGAGTGTTTTCTATCCAATAGTAATAATAATATGCATATTGTATGATCTAGAATAGAGTACGAGGCAGTTTAATTTGGGCACAATTTTTTCCAAAGTGAAAATATTGACAAGAAGTTTTAACAGTCTGATAGCCTTGAGATAGAAGCTGTTTTTCTGTCTCTTGGTCCCAGCTTTGATGCACCTGTACTGACCTCGCCTTCTGGATGATAGCGGGGTGAACAAGCAGTGGCTCGGGTGGTTGTTGTCCTTGATGATCTTTTTGGCCTTCCTGTGACATCGGGTGCTGTAGGTGTCATGGAGGGCAGGTAGTTTGCCCTCGGTGATGCGTTGTGCAGACCGCACCACCCTCTGGAGAGCCTTGCATTTGAGGGCGGTGCAGTTGCCGTACCAGGCGGTGATACAGCCCGACAGGATGCCCTCAATTGTGCATCTGTAAAAGTTTGTGAGGGTTTTAGGTGGCAAGCCAAATTTCTTCAGCCTCCTGAGGTTGAAGAGGCTCTGTGACGCATTCTTCACCACACTGTCTGTGTGGGTGGTCCATTTCAGTTTGTCAGTGATGTGTACGCCAACATAAACTATCCACCAGATTATAGTTGGTATACATAACACGCCACAAGCACTTTGATTGCAACCAATCGAAACCCTCTGACGGGGGTGGCAGCAATTCTCTCTCTCTCTCTCTCTCTCTCTCTATCTGGGCTCTACAACTTTTGTCTCTCAACTAGTCTCTCTGTCAGCACACACACGCATCATGTCTACATGTGTCCATGTGGTTGATGACATGTTGGAGGTGGCTGGTTAACGTCACAAGACTTGCAGAGTGACTGAGATGAACTCCTGGACCCAGAGTAGGAGAACCCCGAGTGACCTAACATGTAGTGTGTGTGTGTGTGTGTGTGTGTGTGTGTGTGTGTGTGTGTGTGTGTGTGTGTGTGTGTGTGTGTGTGTGTGTGTGTGTGTGTGTGTGTGTGTGTGTGTGTGTGTGTGTGTGTGTGTGTGTGTGTGTGTGTGTGTGTGTGTGTGTGTGTGTGTGTGTATGTATGTGTGTGTGGGTGTGTATGTATGTGTGTGTGCAGTTGTGTGTGTGTGTGTGTGTGTGTGTGTGCATTTGTGTGTGTGTGTGTGTGTGTGTGTGTGTGTGTGTGTGTGTGTGTGTGTGTGTGTGTGTGTGTGTGTGTGTGTGTGTGTGTGTGTGTGTGTGTGTGTGCGTGCGTGCGTGTGCGAGTGTGTGTGCATTTGTGTGTGTGTGTGTGTGTGTGCGCATGTGTGTGTGTGTTGGGGGATTGGGGTGTAAAAGCTGATAGAGTGAAGGAGGAGGGTTCAGCATGTTCAGTCAGAGAGAATGAGACAAGGAGCAGCGGTTTCATATCCATATATGCTGACGGGGTGATGCTGAAGATACACACGACACAGGGTCAAACAGGTTATTTGTTAGTTATATTTGTCTGTGGCCTTGTACATACACTACAAACTGCATGAGATAACATGTACTGCTCAGTGACAATATGGCACATATCCAACTGAACATCAACACTATACGCCTTCTTGCCACTGTCCGATCACTCAAAATAACTACACTGTGTCAATGTGGTGGAGAAAGTGAAGGGTTTATTATCAAAATAAATAGTTGAAGATTACTACACTGTATTTATAGTCCCATAGGGAAATGTAGTTTGCAGTCAGGATGACATACAACTCTAGATTGAATACTAGACACACAGACACTACAGTGGATATACTGTATACCAGGGGTAGGATCTTCTGACACACCCGATTCTACTACTCAACAAGCTCCTTGAGACTTTGATTGGCTGAATCAGGTGTGTTTGTTTAGCGCTGGATTAAAACCCTGCAAAGACAGCAGCTCACCTGGAGGAGGGTTGACTACACTTGTTACATAATATTGTAGATGTAGAGCCTACAGTGGATGACTTCTGTAGTGATACTGTAGATACAACCACTTAACACTATTGGACCAGAGCAACGTTGGTTTGACTAAAGAGACACTATAAAAGTTAGAATGTCTAGTCTACTGTAGCTGCACTCTGTAGTGACAGTCTAACATTATCGGCTGAGAGCAGCGCTGGGTGAGCAATGTGTGACTCTGACAGGACAGCAGGTGTTGAGGGAGACGCCACGCCGCAACGGAAAAGGACAAACATCTCCTTGACAACGGAGAACAGCTGGTGGCGGGGTGCAACGTGTCTGCTCTGTCAGGTACAAACTTCAAATCAGGGTTCGACAGCTGAAGCGCTGGCGCTACCGTAAACGTTAGCATTAGCAAATGCACCTGCATCTGTCACAAATCACCATGGTTACCAGAGAGAGAGAGGAAATGATTGATTTTGAAATAATCTGTATCTGCGCACCTGTCCCCTCTCCTTTTGGTCACATGCTTAAATCAGGGATACTCACTATACATGGAGTACATTCAACTGGCCTTTTGTGAATCATACAGGAAATGTAGGAGGAAACATCAGGCATACGGAAGCTCCATTTGCCAATGAAATGGCAGTATGGCATAATGGTGGTAACATGCAGAAGTTATTGTGTGTAGATAATTGTGTGCAATTTTTTGGTGACTAATTTTCATCTAAAAATGTGGCTTTTGTTCCCAGCCCTACTGAGAGAGGTGGTGTGTGTGTGTGTGTGTGTGTGTGTGTGTGTGTGTGTGTGTGTGTGTGTGTGTGTGTGTGTGTGTGTGTGTGTGTGTGTGTGTGTGTGTGTGTGTGTGTGTGTGTGTGTGTGTGTGTGTCACATCAGATTGATAGAGAGTAAACAGCTATTCAAATTATTCATAGTGTGTCAAGCTTTTGATTTTGTTTTGGATCTGCATTCCAATTAGTACCTTTTTTTGTGTTTCATATCAGATGTCTAATTGGGTAATTAGTATAGGCTCATTAACAGCAATAAATAAATAAATTCAATCAAAATCCATCTCAGTCAAAATCATCTCAGTCAATTGACCACAGTACTGCATTAAAGTTCCACTACTAGAGATGATTCAAACTCTCCCACTCAATCGCCACGTCCATAAATCGACAACACCAAGTGGTTGCTTAGCAATTGTAGAGATTAAATAGGTAGCAGGTTAAGTTTCTTAGCAACAGGAAGGGTGTGTAGGTGTGGATAGAAGGGGTGTACTGTATGTCTTGGGAAATCTTTTGTCTCAGAAATGCAGCAGAAGTTATACACAGGAACATAGAGAGACATACTGTACATGTACTGTACATGTTCATTTGAGCCTTATCCCTTTGATGCGTACAATCACATATTTGTGATCATTGTTGAGTGGTCCTGCAGCGTACCGTCGCAAAAATGTGTTTGGAATAGTAGCAAAATAACAATTGATGCAGAAAACGCATCTAAACAGCATTGTTGTCTGAAAACCGTCAAAACAAAGTGTTGTACTGATGGGAAATAAAGGTTCTTCACAACCTTATTCTTTAATTCACCTTTTATTGTAAAGTCAATGGGGGTAGAAATGGCAGAAGTTATCGTGGGAGGATATGATGCTGGAAATATTTCAATGATGGGGGAATAATCAATACATGAGGGGCAAACACAGGAGAAGTTTATAAGCTAAATAAAAATAAAACCCCTGGAAAGGGGGTCTGAGCTGGCAACTCTAAGTAACAATAGTTACAATAAGTCAGTCGAGTGAACCATCCCTTCACTTCATTTTCTTATAGCATCTTTGGTCTGGCAGATGTTTACGTGACAACCAGAATGCACTGTATGATTTCAACAAACATGGCGCCACACATAGCTCCAGTGCGCATTCACAGCCCGGTGCGCTCTGTTCCAGCTCCCTGCAGTTGCCGTGCTAGAGTGGGCATTCAGCCAGGACTGATTGTGCCGGCTCAGCGCTCCTGGCCTCCGGTGCGTCTCTTCGGCCCAGGATATCCTGCGCCAGCTCTACGCACGGTATCCCCAGTTCGCCAGCACAACCCAGTGCTCCCTGTTCCAGCTCCCCGCACTTGCCCGTGCTACAGGGGGTATTCAGCCAGGACGCTTTGTGCCAGCTCTAAGCTCCAGACCTCCAGTGCGCCTCCACGGCCCAGTATATCCTGCGCCGGCTCTCCGCAATAAGCCTCCAGTGCGTCTTCATAGCTCAGAGCTAAAGTGGGTATCCAGCCAGGACGCGTTGTGGCAGCTCCACGTACCGGGCTTCCAGTACGTCTCCTCAGTCCGGTGAAACCTGTTCCGGCTCAACGTACGAAGCCTCCAGTGATGATCCATGGCCCGAAGCATCCAGTGATGATCCATGGCCCGAAGCCTCCAGTGATGATCCATGGCACGAAGCCTCCAGTGATGATCCATGGCACGAAGCCTCCAGTGATGATCCACGGCACGAAGCCTCCAGTGATGATCCATGGCACGAAGCCTCCAGTGATGATCCATGGCACGAAGCCTCCAGTGATGATCCATGGCCCGGAGCCTGCAGTGATGATCCATGGCATGAAGCCTGCAGTGATGATCCATGGCATGAAGCCTCCAGTGATGATCCATGGCATGAAGCCTGCAGCGACGGTCCCCGGTCCGGAGCCTGCAGCGACGGTCCCCGGTCCGGAGCCTCCAGCGGCGGTCTCCGGTCCGGAGCCTCCAGCGACGATCTCCTGTCCGGAGCCTCCAGCGACGGTCTGCAGTCCGGAGCCTCCAGCGGGGGTTCCCAGTTCAGAGCCTCCGGCGATGATCCACGGTCCGGTTCCTCCGGCGACGATACACGGTCCGTAGTCTCCGGCGACGATCCACGGTCCAGTTCCACGGAAGTGGAGGGATCAGCGTGCGGTGCGGGGGCTACGTCCCGAACCGGAGCCGCCACCGAGGATAGGTGCCCACCCAGACCCTCCCCTATAGAGTCAGGTTTTGCGGCCGGAGTCCGCACCTTTGGGGGGGGGGGGTATTTTCACGCCCTGACCTTAGACAGCCTTTTTATTTCTCTATTTGGTTAGGTCAGGGTGTGATTTGGGTGGGCATTCTATGTTTTCTATTTCTTTGTTTTTGCCGAGTGTGGTTCCCAATCAGAGGCAGCTGTCTATCGTTGTCTCTGATTGGGGATCATATATAAATTGTCATTTTCCATTTGGGTTTTGTGGGATCTTGTTTTCTGTTTTGTGTTTCTGCCTGACAGAACTGTGCGCTTTCGTTTTCGCTTTGTTATTTTGTTTGAGTGTTTTTTTAATAATAAAAATCATGAACACTTTCCACGCTGCGCTTTAGTCCACTCCTTTCGACGAGAGCCGTTACAACATCAAATGTGTCTATTACAATCTATGCAAGAATGGGAATGCATGATTTGTCAGCAGTAATTGAAAACATGAATAAAACAGTAAATACATTATGCTTCCCTACATATAAAGTACCAGACAAATGTTTGGACACAACTACTCATTCAAGTGTTTTTCTTAATTTTACTATTTTCTACATTGTAGAATAATAGTGAAGACATCAAAACAATGAAATAACAGATATGGAATCATGTAGTAACCAAAAAAGTGTTAAACAAATCAAACTATATTTTATAATTGGAATTCTTCAAAGTAGCCACTCTCTGCCTTGATGACAGCTTTGCACACTCTTGGCATTCTCTCAACCAGCTTCACCTGGAATGCTTATCCAACAGTCTTGAAGAGTTCCCACATATGTTGAGCACTTGTTGGCTGCTTTTCCTTCACTCTGCTGTCCAACTCATCCCAAACCATCTCAATTGGGTTGAGGTCAGGTGATGCTAAGGGTGTGTAAAGCGGTCATCAAGGAAAAGGGTGGCTACTTTGAAAAATCTAAGATATTTTGATTTGTTAAAAACTTTTTGGGTTACTACATGATTTCATATATGTTATTTCATAGTAGAATGTAGAAAATAGTAAAAATAAAGAATAACCATTGAATGAGTAGGTGTGTCCAAATTTTTGACTGGTACTGTAGCTGTATATGAAAATGTGAAAATATGTTTCTCCCTATAACACCCCCTCCACAAACACACACACACACACATGCAACAGTAGTGTCCGTGGGTAAAAATGATGGCCCCTGTCTGGCCATTAGAGTATAGTAGTGGCATGTGGGGATGTATTGTGTCTTGACACTTCATCGTTGTTAGATTGACATCGTCTTCATGACTTCATCGTTGTTAGATTGAGAATGTGAAACGCAGGTTGGCTTTTATTGTCATGATTCTTGCCCTGGAGGCAGCTCTGCAGAGTGGTCACTAGCTGGCACAGCCATGAAGTCATAAAATCTGATTTTAAACCTAACCTTAAATTTAAAAAAATTGTTCATACATTTTTACAATATAGCCCATTTTGAATTTGTAGCTGGCCCATCCAGCAGAAATCATTCGGTTCTGCCTCCAGGTCAAGATTCATGACAATAAACGTCAACATGCAAGTGAAACTGGATACGTCTCCAGACTCAGAGATTACCATGGTAACTCATAATGTATGTGTGTCTCTCTGTCTGTGTGTATTTGCATGCGAGTGCTCCACGCGTGTGTATGTGTGTGTGCGTGTGTGGTTAACTATACTTGTGGGGACCAGAAGTCCACTGTTGGGCAAAACTAAACATGGCGGTGTTCGCCTTAGCAATCTCACTAGGATAAAGACCTCCTCCATTCCTGCCATTATTGAAAGAGATCGTGATACCTCACATCTCAAAATAGGGCTACTTAATGTTAGATCCCTCACTTCAAAGGCAGTTATAGTCAATTAACTAATCACTGATCATAATCTTGATGTGATTGGCCTGACTGAAACATGGCTTAAGCCTGATGAATTTACTGTGTTAACTTTTTATGGCTGCAGGGGCAGTATTGAGTAGCTCTGATTAAAGGTGCCCATTTCAAACGGCCTCGTACTCAATTCTTGCTCGTACAATATGCATATTATTATTACTATTGGATAGAAAACACTCTCTAGTTTCTAAAACCGTTTGAATTATGTCTGTAAGTGAAACAGAACTGGACTTAGAGCAATTTCCCTATGTGGAGTTGAGAATGCAGATTTTTCCAACCTGTTCTCAGACCTGTGTATAACTTTGCCTGTCTTCTATTGGTTGAGATGCCTTCCCCTGGGTGTCAGCGAATAGAGGGCCTTGAAATGGAGTCTCTAGGCAGATCAGAAAGTCTATAAATTGATTGGAATCGATGTGTCCCTTCTTTTGCTTCTTCGCGCTGACGCACTGAGGACCTTGGCATGTCGTTTTAGAAGCTCCCGTTTAAGCTTCTAGTTATATCCGGCTCTGTTTTTATTCGATATAGGCTTTAAAGACATCATAATCTTGTTATTTTGAACCGAATTATATCAGTTTATGTCAGTATATTGCGATTTTCGGGTATTTATTTTCTTGGCGCTGTAGGAAGTTGGGTATCTCTCTCTCTCAAGCTAATGTTTACTGCTAATTGCAACGTGGAAGACGACGTTCTCCAACCTAGCAACAATTATTTTGGACAAAGGACACCTATCCCAAGATTCTGATGAGAGTTCATCGAAAAGTAAGAACTATTTATGCTGATAATTCATTGTTCTGTTGAAAAATGTCAAATGCATAAGACGCCATTTCTTGCAGTGTAGCCTTGCGTTATCGCACCCTGTATTGCGCAGTAACGTTAATTTTAAAAATATAATTCAGCGATTGCATTAAGAACTAATTTGTCTTTCAATTGCTGTCCAACCTGTATTTTTTTAGTCAAGTTTATGAATAGTTTTCGATAAGAATAGGTGTCTTTCCAAGATGGCGCCGGACAGATTGCTTGAGTATTTGGACACTATTGTCATTGTATAAGCACGATTTGTGCCGCTAAATATGCACATTTTCGAACAAACTCTATATGCATTGTGTAATATGATGTTACAGGACTGTCATCTGAAGAATTCTGAGAAGGTTAGTGAAAAAATTAATATATTTTGGTGGTTTATACGTTATCGCTCTTTTTGCCTTGAATCAATGCTGGGGTGATGTTTGCACATGTGCTAAGCTAATATAACGCTAAATTGTGTTTTCGCTGTAAAACACTTAGAAAATCTGAAATATTGTCTGGATTCACAAGATCTGTGTCTTTCAATTGCTGTACGCTGTGTATTTTTAAGAAATGTTTTATGATGAGTAATTAGGTAATACACGTTGCTCTCTGTAGTTATTCTAGTCGCTTTGGTGAGATTTGTGATGGTGGCTGCAATGGTAAACTATGATTTATACCTGAAATATGCACATTTTTCTAACAAAACATATGCTATACAATAAATATGTTATCAGACTGTCATCTGATGAAGTTGTTTCTTGGTTAGTGGCTATTTATATGTTTATTTGGTCGAAATTGTGATAGCTACTGATGGAGTAAAAAACTGTTGGACTAAAAAAAGTGGTGTCTTTTGCTAACGTGGTTAGCTAATAGATTTACATATTGTGTCTTCCCTGTAAAACATTTTAAAAATCGGACATGTTGGCTGGATTCACAAGATGTGTACCTTTCATATGCTGTATTGGACTTGTTAATGTGTGAAAGTTAAATATTTAAAAAAAATATATTTTGAATTTCGCGCCCTGCACTTTGAGCTGGCTGTTGTCATAAGTGTACCGACGTCGGGCTTGCAGCCATAAGAAGTTAAATGAGGCCTCACCTCCTGGTTACACTAGTGACCATATCCCCCGTGCTTCCCGCAAAGGCGGAGGTGTTGCTAACATTTACGATAGCAAATTTCAATTTACAAAAAAAAAAAAAACGTTTTCGTCTTTTGAGCTTCTAGTCATGAAATCTATGCAGCCTACTCAATCACTTTTTATAGCTACTGTTTACAGGCCTCCTAGGCCATATACAGCGTTCCTCACTGACTTCCCTGAATTCCTATCGGACCTTGTAGTCATAGCAGATAATATTCAAATTTTTGGTGATTTTAATATTCAGATGGAAAAGTCCACAGACCCACTCCAAAAGGCTTTTGGAGCCATCATCGACTCAGTGGGTTTTGTCCAACATGTCTCTGGACCTACTCACTGCCACAGTCATACTCTGGACCTAGTTTTGTCCCATGGAATAAATGTTGTGGATCTTAATGTTTTTCCTCATAATCCTGGACTATCGGACCACCATTTTATTACGTTTGCAATCGCAACAAATAATCTGCTCAGACCCCAACCAAGGAGCATCAAAAGTCGTGCTATAAATTCTCAGACAACACAAAGATTCCTTGATGCCCTTCCAGACTCCTTCTGCCTACCCAAGGACGTCAGAGGACAAAAATCAGTTAACTTCTTATGGCTGCAGGGGGCGTTACTGAGTAGCCAGCTAAATCGTGCCCATTTCAAACGGCCTCGTACTCAATTCTTGCTCGTACAATATGCATATTATTGTTATTATTGGATAGAAAACACTCTCTAGTTTCTATAGCCGTTTGAATTATGTCTCTGAGTGAAACAGAACTCATTCTACAGCACTTTTCCTCCCAGTGTGTCAGATTTCAGACATCTTGGCCTCTGGTTCCAGATCAGTTTTAAAAGTCTCTGTAAATCCTATGAGGATACAAACACTGCCCACGCCTTCCTCTAGATGTCAGTAAGTGGTGACAATTTGAATGGAGTCGATTGCGCAATCAGTGCCTCTATAAATGACCAAATACCGGAAGTAGCGTTCTTTTGGACCCTGCGCTCAACGCAAGAAGGACGTCGGACTTGGCTTTTTCCAAGCCTTTGTTTAGCCAGTAATATAGCGCCGGTCATGTTTTTACCCGTTATAGGTGTTAAAAACATCATACGTTAGTTAATTTAAACCGTTTTATAGCAATTTATATCCGTTTAGTGCGATTTTGAGGAAGTTCTATGTGATGCTCTTTGAAGCTTTGGGCACGTTTCGGGGTCCCGGTCGAACGTTAGTGGGCATTTCGATGGACAGAGGACATCTTTCGACCAAAAGAAGATTAGACCCAAGAAAGGATACATTGCCCAAGATACTGATGGAAGATCACCTCATAGTAAGAAATATTTAAGATGATAAATCGTTGTTCTGTAGAAAAATGTTAAACGCACGTTCCGCCATCTTGTTTGCTATAGCTTCGCTTGGCGAACCCTGTATTGCACAGTAAGGATAATTTTAGAAATGTAAATCAGCGATTGCATAAAGAACTAATTTGTCTTTCGATTCCTGTCAACCCTGTATTTTTTAGTCAAGTATATGATTAGCTATTGATTAAACTAGATCACTCTGAAAGATGGCGACCGACATTTTCAGGCATGTTTTGCTACTATTTTCATTGTATAACCACGGTTTTTTATGGCTAAATATGCACATTTTCGAACAAACTCTATATGTATGTTGTAATATGATGTTACAGGAGTGTCATCGGAAGAATTCTGAGAAGGTTAGTGAAAAAATTAATATATTTTGGCGATGATTACGTTATCGCTCTCTTTGGCTTGAATCGATGCTCTGGTAACGTTTGCACATGTGGTATGCTAATATAACGATTTATTGTGTTTTCGCTGTAAAACACTTAGAACATCTGAAATATTGTCTGAATTCACAAGATCTGTGTCTTTCCATTGCTATGTGCTGTGTATTTTTAAGAAATGTTTTATGATGAGTAAATTGGTAATACACGTTGCTCTGTGTATTTATTCTAGTCGATTTGTGATGGTGGGTGCAATTGTAAACTATGATTTATACCTGAAATATGCACATTTTTCTAACAAAACCTATCCTATACAATAAATATGTTATCAGACTGTCATCTGATGAGGTTTTTTCTTGGTTAGTGGCTATCAATATCTTAGTTTAGCCGAATTGGTGATAGCTACTGGTGTTGAGAAAAAATGGTGGACAAAGAAAAGTGGTGTCTTTTGCTAACATGGTTAGCTAATAGATTTACATATTTTGTCTTCCCTGTAAAACATTTTAAAAATCTGAAATGGTGGCTTTATTCACAAGATCTGTATCTTTCATTTAGTGTCTTGGACTTGTGATTTAATGATATTTAGATGCTACTATTTAATTGTGACGCTATGCTAGCGATGCTAATCAGTGTGGGGGGGGGGGGTGTACCGATGTCGGGACAGCCCGCCTAACAGGTTAACCACCTAACTGAGGAACTCAATTTAACCTTGCGCAATACCCTAGATGCAGTTGCACCCCTAAAAACTAAAAACATTTGTCATAAGAAACTAGCTCCCTGGTATACAGAAAATACCCGAGCTCTGAAGCAAGCTTCCAGAAAATTGGAACGGAAATGGCGCCACACCAAACTGGAAGTCTTCCGACTAGCTTGGAAAGACAGTACCGTGCAGTATCGAAGAGCCCTCACTGCTGCTCGATCATCCTACTTTTCCAAATTAATTGAGGAAAATAAGAACAATTCCAAAATTTATTTTTGATACTGTTGCAAAGCTAACTAAAAAGCAGCATTCCCCAAGTGAGGATGGCTTTCACTTCAGCAGTAATAAATTCATGAACTTCTTTGAGGAAAAGATCATGATCATTAGAAAGCAAATTACGGACTCCTCTTTAAATCTGCGTATTCCTCCAAAGCTTAGCTGTCCTGAGTCTGAACAAATCTGCCAGGACCTAGGATCAAGAGAGACACTTAAGTGTTTTAGTACTATATCTCTTGACACAATGATGAAAATAATCATGGCCTCTAAACCTTCAAGCTGCATACTGGATCCTATTCCAACTAAACTACTGAAAGAGCTGCTTCATGTGCTTGGCCCTCCTATGTTGAACATAATAAACGGCTTTCTATCCACCGGATGTGTACCAAACTCACTAAAAGTGGCAGTAATAAAGCCTCTCTTAAAAAGCCAAACCTTGACCCAGAAAATATAAAAAACTATCGGCCTATATCGATTCTTCCATTCCTCTCAAAAATTTTAGAAAAAGCTGTTGCGCAGCAACTCACTGCCTTCCTGAAGACAAACAATGTATACGAAATGCTTCAGTCTGGTTTTAGACCCCATCATAGCACTGCACTTGAGAAGGTGGTAAATGACCTTTTAAAACCTCTTATGGCTGCAAGCCCGAGGTCGGTACACCTATGACAACATCCCCCACCCCCCCCACACTGATTAGCATCGCTAGCATAGCGTCACAATTAAATAGTAGCATCTAAATATCATTAAATCACAAGTCCAAGACACCAAATGAAAGATACAGATCTTGTGAATAAAGCCACCATTTCAGATTTTTAAAATGTTTTACAGGGAAGACAAAATATGTAAATCTATTAGCTAACCATGTTAGCAAAAGACACCATTTTTCTTTGTCCACCATTTTTTCTCAACACCAGTAGCTATCACCAATTCGGCTAAACTAAGATATTGATAGCCACTAACCAAGAAAAAACCTCATCAGATGACAGTCTGATAACATATTTATTTTATAGGATAGGTTTTGTTAGAAAAATGTGCATATTTCAGGTATAAATCATAGTTTACAATTGCACCCACCATCACAAATCGACTAGAATAAATACACAGAGCAACGTGTATTACCAATTTACTCATCATAAAACATTTCTTAAAAATACACAGCACATAGCAATGGAAAGACACAGATCTTGTGAATTCAGACAATATTTCAGATGTTCTAAGTGTTTTACAGCGAAAACACAATAAATCGTTATATTAGCATACCACATATGCAAACGTTATCAGAGCATTGATTCAAGCCAAAGAGAGCGATAACGTAATCATCGCCAAAAGATATTAATTTTTTCACTAACCTTCTCAGAATTCTTCCGATGACACTCCTGTAACATCATATTACAACATACATATAGAGTTTGTTCGAAAATGTGCATATTTAGCCACCAAAATCATGGTTAGACAATGACAAAAGTAGCCCAGCTGGTCAGAAAATGTCGTGCGCCATATTAGACAGTGATCTAGTCTTATACATAAATACTCATAAACGTGACTAAAAAAATATAGGGTGGACAGCGATTGATAGACAATTTAATTCTTAATACAATCGCTGAATTACATTTTTTAAATTATCCTTACTTTTCAATACAGGTTGCGCCAAGCGAAGCTACATCTAACAAAATGGCGGCATAAGCGATTAACATTTTTCGACAGAAACACGATTTATCATAATAAATTGTTCTTACTTTGAGCTGTTCTTCCATCAGAATCTTGGGCAAAGAATCCTTTCTTGGGTCTAATCGTCTTTTGGTCGAAAGCTGTCCTCTTGCCATGTGGAAATGCCCACTGCGTTCGGCATGAACTGGAAACGTGCCCAGAGGTTCAAAGTGTCTCAGAAAGCAATGCCTCAAAATCGCACTAAACGGATATAAATTGCTATAAAACGGTTTAAATTAACTACCTTATGATGTTTTTAACACCTATAACGAGCAAAAACATGACCGGAGAAATATTACTGGCTAAACTAAAGCTTGGAAAAAGAGCAGGTCCGTGTCCACCTTGCATCAGACGCAGCTGGAAAAGGGACACTACCTACACGTTGTGCTGTTTTATAGAGGCTCTGATTGCGCAATCGACTCCATTCAAAGCGTCACCACGTAATGACATCCAGGGGAAGACGTAAGCAGTGTTTGTATCCTCATAGCATTCACAGGGACCTTTAAACTGACTCCAGATCAGGGGCCAAGATGTCTGAAATCTGACTCCATGTCAGGGAAAGTGCTGTAGAATGAGTTCTGTTCCACTCAGAGACAAAATTTCAACGGCTATAGAAACTAGAGAGTGTTTTCTATCCAATAATAACAATAATATGCATATTGTACGAGCAAGAATTGAGTACGAGGCCGTTTGAAATGGGCACCTATTATCTGGCTACTCAATACTGCCCCTGCAGCCATAAAAAGTTAATGGCGTCAGACCGAGCCTCTGCATCTGTCCTCGTGCTACTAGACCTTAGTGCTGCCTTTGATACCATCGATCACCACATTCTTTTGGAGAGACTGGAAACCCAAATTGGTCTACACGGACAAGTTCTGGCCTGGTTCAGATCTTATCTGTCGGAAAGATATCAGTTTGTCTCTGTGAATGGTTTGTCCTCTGACAAATCAACTGTACATTTCGGTGTTCCTCAAGGTTCCGTTTTAGGACCACTATTGTTTTCACTATATATTTTACCTCTTGGGGATGTCATTCGAAAACATAATGTTAACTTTCACTGCTATGCGGATGACACACAGCTGTACATTTCAATGAAACATGGTGAAGCCCCAAAATTGCCCTCGCTAGAAGCCTGTGTTTCAGACATAAGGAAGTGGATGGCTGAAAACTTTCTACTTTTAAACTCGGACAAAACAGAGATGCTTGTTCTAGGTCCCAAGAAACAAAGAGATCTTCTGTTAAATCTGACAATTAATCTTGATGGTTGTAAAGTCGTCTCAAATAAAACTGTGAAGGACCTCGGCGTTACTCTGGACCCTGATCTCTCTTTTGACGAACATATCAAGACTGTTTCAAGGACAGCTTTTTCCCATCTATGTAACATGGCAAAAATCTGAAGTTTTCTGTCCAAAAATGATGCAGAAAAATTAATCCATGCTTTTGTTACTTCTAGGTTAGACTACTGCAATGCTCTACTTTCCGGCTACCCGGATAAAGCACTAAATAAACTTCAGTTAGTGCTAAATACGGCTGCTAGAATCCTGAGTAGAACCAAGAAATTTGATCATATTACTCCAGTGCTAGCCTCCCTACACTGGCTTCCTGTTAACCTGTCTGGCACCGGGGTTCCGCTAGCGGAACTCCTCCCACATTCCACTGAAAAGGCAGAGCGCGAAATTCAAAAAATATTTTTGAGAAATATTTAACTTTCACACATTAACAAGTCCAATACAGCAAATGAAAGATACACATCTTGTGAATCCAGTCAACATGTCCGATTTTTAAAATGTTTTACAGCGAAAACACCACATATATTTATGTTAGCTCACCACCAAATACAAAAAATGATTTTTCACAGCACAGGTAGCATGCACAAAGCCAACCTAACTAACCAAGAACCAACCAAACTAACCAAGAAACAACTTCATCAGATGACAGTCTTATAACATGTTATACAATAAATCTATGTTTTGTTCGAAAAATGTGCATATTTGAGGTATAAATCAGTTTTACATTGCAGCTACCATCACAGCTACCGTCAGAAATAGCACTGAAGCAGCCAGAGTAATTACAGACACCAACGTCAAATACCTAAATACTCATCATAAAACATTTCTGAAAAATCGATGGTGTACAGCAAATTAAAGACAAACATCTTGTGAATCCAGCCAATATTTCCAATTTTTTAAGTGTTTTACAGCGAAAACACAATATAGCATTATATTAGCTTACTACAATAGCCTACCACACTACCGCATTCATTCATCAAGGCACGTTAGCGATAGCAATAGGCACGTTAGCGATAGGGAATAAACCAGCAAAAGATATTAATTTTCACTAACCTTCATAAACCTTCATCAGATGACAGTCCTATAACATCAGGTTATACATACACTTATGTTTTGTTCGAAAATGTGCATATTTAGAGCTGAAATCAGTGGTTATACATTGTGCTAACGTAGCATCTTTTTCCCAGAATGTGCGGATATTTTTATGACACTCAACTATTCTGACCAAATAACTATTCATAAACGTTACTAGAAAATACATGTTGTATAGGAAATGATAGATACACTAGTTCTTAATGAAATCGCAGTGTTAGAATTACGCGCAAAACTACTAGTATACAGTTCGACAGATATATGAAATAGCATCATAAAATGTTTCTTACTTTTGCTGATCTTCCATCAGAATGTTGGACAAGGGGTCCTTTGTCCAGAACAGTCGTTGTTTGGATTTAGAACATCGTTTTTCCCTCTTCAATTAGCCAGCACACTGGCCAAGTGGCTCGAAGCTCTCCTTTCTGAACAAAGGCACACAACGCAACACGCCTAACGTCCCGAATAAATTTCAAAAATCTAATAAAACTATATTGAAAAAACATACTTTACGATGATATGGTCACATGTATCAAATAAAATCAAAGCCGGAGATAGTAATCGGCTATAACGACAGGTTTGGGCTGCAGGGGCAGTATTGAGTAGCCAGATAAAAGGTGCCCATTTCAAACGGCCTCGTACTCAATTCTTGCTCGTACAATATGCATATTATTATTACTATTGGATAGAAAACACTCTCTAGTTTCTAAAACCGTTTGAATTATATCTGTGAGTGAAACAGAACTCATTCTGCAGCAAACTTCCTGACAGGAAGTGGAAAGTCTGAAATTGAGGCTCTGTTCCAGGGGCTTCCACGAGCAAGAATTGAGTACGAGGCCGTTTAAATTCGGCACGATTTTCCCCCAAAGTGAAAACAGCGCCCTCTGTCCTCAACAGGTTGGCAAGGGCTGATTTCAAAGTTTTACTGTTAACCTATAAAGCGTTACATGGGCTTGCTCCTACCTATCTTTCCGAGTTGGTCCTGCCATACATACCTACACGTACGCTACGGTCACAAGACGCAGGCCTCCTAATTGTCCCTAGAATTTCTAAGCAAACAGCTGGAGGCAGGGCTTTCTCCTATAGATCTCCATTTTTATGGAATAGTCTGCCTACCCATGTGAGAGACGCAGACTCGGTCTCAACCTTTAAGTCTTTACTGAAGACTTATCTCTTCAGTAGGTCATATGATTGAGTGTAGTCTGGCCCAGGAGTGTGAAGGTGAACGGAAAGGCTCTGGAGCAACGAACCGCCCTTGCTGTCTCTGCCTGGCCGGTTCCCCTCGCTCCACTGGGATTCTCTGCCTCTAACCCTATTACAGGGGCTGAGTCACTGGCTTACTGGTGCTCTTTCATGCCTTCCCTAGGAGGGGTGCGTCACTTGAGTGGGTTGAGTTACTGACGTGATCTTCCTGTCTGGGTTGGCGCCCCCCCCTTGGTTTGTGCTGTGGTGGAGATCTTTGTGGGCTATACTCGGCCTTGTCTCAGGATGGTAAGTTGGTGGTTGAAGATATCCCTCTAGTGGTGTGGGGGCTGTGCTTTGGCAAAGTGGGTGGGGTTATCTTCTAGTTCCTCCCAAACCCGGATCCGGGAGCACCCCCATCAGTAAAAAAGCTGACTAGCATAGCCTAGCATAGCGTCACAAGTAAATACTAGCATCTAAATATCATTAAATCACAAGTCCAAGACACCAGATGAAAGATACACATCTTGTGAATCCAGCCATCATTTCTGATTTTTAAAATGTTTTACAGGGAAGACACAATATGTAAATCTATTAGCTAACCACGTTAGCAAAAGACACCACTTTTTTTACTCCACCATTTTTTTACTGCATCAGTAGCTATCACAAATTCGACCAAATAAAGATATAAATAGCCACTAACCAAGAAACAACTTCATCAGATGACAGTCTGATAACATATTTATTGTATAGCATATGTTTTGTTAGAAAAATGTGCATATTTCAGGTATAAATCATAGTTTACCATAGCAGCCACCATCACAACTCTCACCAAAGCAACTAGAATAACTACAGAGACCATCGTGTATTACCTAATTACTCATCATAAAACATTTCTTAAAAATACACAGCGTACAGCAAATGCAAGACACAGATCTTGTGAATCCAGCCAATATTTCAGATTTTCTAAGTGTTTTACAGCGAAAACACAATATAGCATTATATTAGCTTACCACAATAGCCAGAAACACAACACCATTTACCAGCAGCAAAGGTTAGCGATCGTAACAAACAGGCAAAAGATATATAATTTTTGACTAACCTTGATATTCTTCATCAGATGACAGTCCTGTAACATCATATTACACAATGCATATAGGGTTTGTTCGAAAATGTGCATATTTAGCGGCACAAATCGTGGTTATACAATGTGATTAGTGGCCAAAACTTCAAGCAATCTGTCCTGCGCCATCTTGGAGAGGCACCTATTCTAATCGATAAGTAATCATAAACTTGACTAAAAAAATACAGGTTGGACAGCAAATGAAAGATACATTAGTTCTTAATGCAACCGCTGTGTTAGATTTTTAAAATTAACGTTACTGCGCAATACAGCGTGCGCTAAAGCGAGACCGCACCGAAATTCATGGCGGAATTATTATTTGACATTTGTCAACATAAATACAAATTAACAGCATAAAGACTGCTTACTATTTGCTGAGCTTCCATCAGAATCTTGGGCAAGGTGTCCTTTCTCCAGAACAATCGTCTTTTGGTTGAAAGATGTCCTCTTCTCCTGTAGAAATAGCAGCTAACGTTAGCCATCCACTGGAGAGGTGTCCAACTCGTGATAGCGCGTCACAAAGAAATCCCAGAAAATCGCAATAAACTGATATAAACGGCTATAAGTCGGTTTAAATTAACTACCTTATGATGTCTTTAACACCTATAACGAATAAAAACATGACCGGAGATATAGAACTGCTAAAACGAAAGCTTTGTGATGTCCCTCTTGCGCCAGGCGCCCCGTTGAAAAGAATGGTACTTCCGTTCCATGAGCTTTTATAGTCCCCCAGATGGTGCAATCCACTCCATTCAAATTCTCACCGCTTACTGACATCTAGAGGAAGGCGTATGCAGTGCATGTAGCCCCATAGC
Organism: Salvelinus namaycush; assembly: GCF_016432855.1. Taxonomy (NCBI): domain Eukaryota; kingdom Metazoa; phylum Chordata; class Actinopteri; order Salmoniformes; family Salmonidae; genus Salvelinus; species Salvelinus namaycush. The sequence goes on from NC_052319.1 coordinate 35,785,170, forward strand.
TTACATGGGGACTTATAAACTGACCCTAGAACAGGGACCTCGATTTCAGAAATCTCACTTCCTGACAGGAAATGTGCTGCAGAATGAGTTCTGTTTCACTCAGAGAAATAATTCAAACGGTTTTAGAAACTAGAGAGTGTTTTCTATCCAATAGTAATAATAATATGCATATTGTACGAGCAAGAATTGAGTAAGAGGCAGTTTAATTTGGGAACGAATTTTTACAAAGTCGAAATGGCGCCCCCCTATTGACAAAAGGTTATATCCTTCCTGTTTGGCCCTGTCCCGGGGTATCATCGGATGGGGCCACAGTGTCTCCTGACCCCTCCTGTCTCAGCCTCCAGTATTTATGCTGCAGTAGTTTATGAGTCGGGGGGCTAGGGTCAGTTGGTTATATCTGGAGTACTTCTCCTGTCTTATCCGGTGTCCTGTGTGAATTTAAGTATGCTCTCTCTAATTCTCTCTTTCTTTCTCTCTCTCGGAGGACCTGAGCCCTAGGATCATGCGTCAGGACTACTGGGCATGATGACTCCTTGCTGTCCCCAGTCCACCTGGCCTTGCTGCTGTTCCAGTTTCAACTGTTCTGCCTGCGGCTATGGAACCCTGACCTGTCCACCGGACGTGCTACCTGTCCCAGACCTGCTGTTTTCAACTCTCTAGAGACCGCAGGAGCGGTAGAGATACTCTTAATGATCGGCTATGAAAAGCCAACTGACATTTACTCCTGATTATTATTTGACCATGCTGGTCATTAATGAACATTTGAACATCTTGGCCATGTTCTGTTATAATCTCCACCCGGCACAGCCAGAAGAGGACTGGCCACCCCTCATAGCCTGGTTCCTCTATAGGTTTCTTCCTAGGTTTTGGCCTTTCTAGGGAGTTTTTCCTAGCCGCCGTGCTTCTACACCTGCATTGCTTGCTGTTTGGGGTTTTAGGCTGGGTTTCTGTACAGCACTTCAAGATATTAGCTGATGTACAAAGGGCTATATAAAATAAACTTGATTTGATTTGATTTAAACAAACAAAATAATTGACCAACTGGGGACATTTTGTTAGTCCCCACAAGGTCAAATGCTATTTCTAGTGGGTTTAGGGTTAAGGTTAGGTTTGAATTAGTGTTAGGGTTAAGGTTAGGTTCAGGGTTAGGAGCTAGGGTTAGTTTTAGGGTCAGGGCTAGGTTTAGGGATTGGGTTAAGGTTAGGTTTTTGGGTTAAGGTTTGGGGTAGGGTTATGGAAAATATGATTTTGAATGGGACTGAATTGTGTGTCCCCACAAGGTTAGTTATACAAGACGGTGTGTGTGTGTGGATGTTTAAAAACTGCTCTCTAATATAAAGGAAATTAACCTCTTACGTGGCACTCTCCTCCAGTTATGGACTCAACATGTGATCATGAGACAAGTTATGGCTCCGTTACCAATGGCATGGTCTGGGGGGGTCATCGATCAGCCGTACCATTCTCCTTTCTGGGGGAGTTTATGGGGCTGGTCCCCCATGGTTCCCCACCCCCACAATGGCTGTTCTGATTAGTGACTGTAAAAATCGACTTTCTGTCTGGTGGCAGAATGATCCGTTCACATTCAGTGCATTAGGTTTTACATCACCGTGAGACTGGCTAGATTTAGCATATATAACTTCTCCATGGACTTGCATACCTGATGAAGGCTTCTCCTAGGTTTCAGTGGTGATTTGAGGTAGAAGTACTGTACTGTTAAATGAAAAGAGGTCTCAAATGGCGTTTTTCAATAAAACGTCACAATAAGGTGTAGAGCATTTGATTTGCCTGCTTGGGGGGCAAGGAGACCCCCCGGTCCACTAAAACCATTGGCATGCCATTTACAAGGGATTCTTAAATCAACGTTATAACTATTTGGTTTTAATAGCATCACCTCTTGAAGAGCATAGTCAGAACCATGCAAAACAGTTGCTCACATTTAGCCAACTGCCGAGCAGTTGCCATACCAGGCGGTGATGCAACCGGTCAGGATGCTCTCGATGGTGCAGCTGTAGAACTTTTTGAGGATCTGGGGACCCATGCAAAAAAAAAATCAGTCTCCTGAGGGGGAAAGGTGTTGTCGTGCCCTCTTCACGACTGTCTTGTTGTGTTTGGACCATGAGAGTTTGTAGGTGATGTGGACACCAAGGAACATCCGCTCCACTACAGTCCTGTCGATGTTAATGAGGCCCTGTTCGGCACATTAGCATCTATAGTGGTAAAAGCCTAATCTCTGATGAAGCAAGTTAAATCTAATGGTGTTTGCTTAGCTAGCTACTTGACAAATGAATAGGTACCTTTAAGTATCTGAAATGACATGATCATTGCTGTTTACTGATCATGAAAAACATGCAGTTACTTTCTGTATAACTCTGATGATAGAGCTACAGTAAATGTGCGCAACTGTTTGCATGGTTCTGACTATGCTCTTCAAAAGGTCATGCTATTAAAACCAAATAGTTATAACATTTATATAACAATCCCTTGAAAACGGCACGTAGCTGTCAATGGTTTTAGCAGAGCTGGGGGTCTCCTTGCTCTCCATCAGCCAAATTGAACATATTGTGACGTTTTATTGAAAACAAACTATATAGTGTACTACTTTTGATCAGAACCCTTATGTATCGAATAAAACACTATGGAATAGACTTTTCTTTTGAGACGTAGTCTATGTCGTTTGTTCTTTATAAAAAAAGGTGCTAAATAACTTGTTTACCTTTCAAGAAAATAATGACTATAGCCTACCTTTACATTTACATTTTACATTTAAGTCATTTAGCAGACGCTCTTATCCAGAGCGACTTACAAATTGGTGCATTCACCTTATGACATCCAGTGGAACAGCCACTTTACAATAGTGCATCTAAATCTTTTAAGGGGGGGGGGGGGGGGTCAGAAGGATTACTTTATCCTATCCTAGGTATTCCTTAAAGAGGTGGGGTTTCAGGTGTCTCCGGAAGGTGGTGATTGACTCCGCTGTCCTGGCGTCGTGAGGGAGTTTGTTCCACCATTGGGGTGCCAGAGCAGCGAACAGTTTTGACTGGGCTGAGCGGGAACTGTACTTCCTCAGTGGTAGGGAGGCGAGCAGGCCAGAGGTGGATGAACGCAGTGCCCTTGTTTGGGTGTAGGGCCTGATCAGAGCCTGAAGGTACTGAGGTGCCGTTCCCCTCACAGCTCCGTAGGCAAGCACCATGGTCTTGTAGCGGATGCGAGCTTCAACTGGAAGCCAGTGGAGAGAGCGGAGGAGCGGGGTGATGTGAGAGAACTTGGGAAGGTTGAACACCAGACGGGCTGCGGCGTTCTGGATGAGTTGTAGGGGTTTAATGGCACAGGCAGGGAGCCCAGCCAACAGCGAGTTGCAGTAATCCAGGCGGGAGATGACAAGTGCCTGGATTAGGACCTGCGCCGCTTCCTGTGTGAGGCAGGGTCGTACTCTGCAGATGTTGTAGAGCATGAACCTACAGGAACGGGCCACCGCCTTGATGTTAGTTGAGAACGACAGGGTGTTGTCCAGGATCACGCCAAGGTTCTTAGCGCTCTGGGAGGAGGACACAATGGAGTTGTCAACCGTGATGGCGAGATCATGGAACGGGCAGTCCTTCCCCGGGAGGAAGAGCAGCTCCGTCTTGCCGAGGTTCAGCTTGAGGTGGTGATCCGTCATCCACACTGATATGTCTGCCAGACATGCAGAGATGCGATTCGCCACCTGGTCATCAGAAGGGGGAAAGGAGAAGATTAATTGTGTGTCGTCTGCATAGCAATGATAGGAGAGACCATGTGAGGTTATGACAGAGCCAAGTGACTTGGTGTATAGCGAGAATAGGAGAGGGCCTAGAACAGAGCCCTGGGGGACACCAGTGGTGAGAGCACGTGGTGAGGAGACAGATTCTCGCCACGCCACCTGGTAGGAGCGACCTGTCAGGTAGGACGCAATCCAAGCGTGGGCCGCGCCGGAGATGCCCAACTCGGAGAGGGTGGAGAGGAGGATCTGATGGTTCACAGTATCGAAGGCAGCCGATAGGTCTAGGAGGATGAGAGCAGAGGAGAGAGAGTTAGCTTTAGCAGTGCGGAGCGCCTCCGTGATACAGAGAAGAGCAGTCTCAGTTGAATGACTAGTCTTGAAACCTGACTGATTTGGATCAAGAAGGTCATTCTGAGAGAGATAGCAGGAGAGCTGGCCAAGGACGGCACGTTCGAGAGTTTTGGAGAGAAAAGAAAGAAGGGATACTGGTCTGTAGTTGTTGACATCGGAGGGATCGAGTGTAGGTTTTTTCAGAAAGGGTGCAACTCTCGCTCTCTTGAAGACGGAAGGGACGTAGCCAGCGGTCAAGGATGAGTTGATGAGCGAGGTGAGGTAGGGGAGAAGGTCTCCGGAAATGGTCTGGAGAAGAGAGGAGGGGATAGGGTCAAGCGGGCAGGTTGTTGGGCGGCCGGCCGTCACAAGACGCGAGATTTCATCTGGAGAGAGAGGGGAGAAAGAGGTCAGAGCACAGGGTAGGGCAGTGTGAGCAGAACCAGCGGTGTCGTTTGACTTAGCAAACGAGGATCGGATGTCGTCGACCTTCTTTTCAAAATGGTTGACGAAGTCATCTGCAGAGAGGGAGGAGGGGGGGGGGGAGGGGGAGGAGGATTCAGGAGGGAGGAGAAGGTGGCAAAGAGCTTCCTAGGGTTAGAGGCAGATGCTTGGAATTTAGAGTGGTAGAAAGTGGCTTTAGCAGCAGAGACAGAAGAGGAAAATGTAGAGAGGAGGGAGTGAAAGGATGCCAGGTCCGCAGGGAGGCGAGTTTTCCTCCATTTCCGCATTTCGGCTGCCCGGAGCCCTGTTCTGTGAGCTCGCAATGAGTCGTCGAGCCACGGAGCAGGAGGGGAGGACCGAGCCGGCCTGGAGGATAGGGGACATAGAGAGTCAAAGGATGCAGAAAGGGAGGAGAGGAGGGTTGAGGAGGCAGAATCAGGAGATAGGTTGGAGAAGGTTTGAGCAGAGGGAAGAGATGATAGGATGGAAGAGGAGAGAGTAGCGGGGGAGAGAGAGCGAAGGTTGGGATGGCGCGATACCATCCGAGTAGGGGCAGTGTGGGAAGTGTTGTATGAGAGCGAGAGGGAAAAGGATACAAGGTAGTGGTCGGAGACTTGGAGGGGAGTTGCAATGAGGTTAGTGGAAGAACAGCATCTAGTAAAGATGAGGTCAAGCGTATTGCCTGCCTTGTGAGTAGGGGGGGAAGGTGAGAGGGTGAGGTCAAAAGAGGAGAGGAGTGGAAAGAAGGAGGCAGAGAGGAATGAGTCAAAGGTAGACGTGGGGAGGTTAAAGTCACCCAGAACTGTGAGAGGTGAGCCGTCCTCAGGAAAGGAGCTTATCAAGGCATCAAGCTCATTGATGAACTCTCCGAGGGAACCTGGAGGGCGATAAATGATAAGGATGTTAAGCTTGAAAGGGCTGGTAACTGTGACAGCATGGAATTCAAAGGAGGCGATAGACAGATGGGTAAGGGGAGAAAGGGAGAATGACCACTTGGGAGAGATGAGGATCCCGGTGCCACCACCCCGCTGACCAGAAGCTCTCGGGGTGTGCGAGAACACGTGGGCAGACGAGGAGAGAGCAGTAGGAGTAGCAGTGTTATCTGTGGTGATCCATGTTTCCGTCAGTGCCAAGAAGTCGAGGGACTGGAGGGAAGCATAGGCTGAGATGAACTCTGCCTTGTTGGCCGCAGATCGGCAGTTCCAGAGGCTGCCGGAGACCTGGAACTCCACGTGGGTCGTGCGCGCTGGGACCACCAGGTTAGGGTGGCCGCGGCCACGCGGTGTGAAGCGTTTGTATGGTCTGTGCAGAGAGGAGAGAACAGGGATAGACAGACACATAGTTGACAGGCTACAGAAGAGGCTACGCTAATGCAAAGGAGATTGGAATGACAAGTGGACTACACGTCTCGAATGTTCAGAAAGTTAAGCTTACGTTGCAGAAATCTTATTGACCAAAATGATTAAAATGATACAGTACTGCTGAAGTAGGCTAGCTAGTAGTGGCTGCGTTGTTGACTTTGTTTGAGAGTGTAGCTGGCTAGGTAACCTCGATAGCTAGCTAGGTAACCTCGGTAACTGGCTAGATAATTAGTCTAAACTACACAATTGTCTTAGATACAAGGACAGCAAAGACAACTATGTAGCTAGCTAACACTACACTAATCAAATCGTTCCGTTGTAATGTAATAGTTTCTACAGTGCTGCTATTCGGTAGAAGTTGGCTAGCTAGCAGTGTTGACTAGGTAGGAGAACGGCAGCGCGGCGGACAAAAATAGCTGGCTAGCTAACCGATAATACTCTAGGCTACACAATTATCTTAGATACAAAGACAGCAAAGACAACTATGTAGCTAGCTAACACTACACTAATCAAGTCGTTCCGTTGATCCGTTGAATGTAATAGTTTCTACAGTGTTGCTATTCGGTGGCTAGCTGGCTAGCTAGCAGTGTTGACTACGTTACGTTACGTTAAAAGGACGAAAATAGCTGGCTAGCTAACCGAATTAGTCTAAACTACACAATTATCTTAGATACAAAGACAGCAAAGACAACTATGTAGCTAGCTAACACTACACTAATCAAGTCTGCTGAATTAGTTTGTGTGTTTGTGTGTTTTCCTACCAGGTACATTTGTATTATCATGCTCAGTAAACCTGGGTTATATTGTAGCTCAACAATAGCTCAACAATATACTGTATATACCACCTGGCCAAATATCAAGCTGCATCCTTCATGTAATTAAACATTTTTAAACATTCACACACTGCTTTCTTGAGGAGAGACGTCGTGAGACCAGACTGGCCTTTTTAACAATGGGGTTCATAATTCCTGGAGGACTCTACTGTGGTGTGGACCAAGACTATATGGTCTGATATATATCACCTAGCTCACTCTACAGCCTCTCTGCTGTGGACCAAGACTATATGGTCTGGTATATATCGCCTAGCTCACTCTACAGCCTCTCTGCTGTGGACCAAGACTATATGGTCTGGTATATCACCTATCTCACTCTACAGCCTCTCTGCTGTGGACCAAGACTATATGGTCTGGTATATCACCTAGCTCACTCTACAGCCTCTCTGCTGTGGACCAAGACTATATGGTCTGGTATATATCACCTAGCTCACTCTACAGCCTCTCTGCTGTGGACCAAGACTATATGGTCTGGTATATATCACCTAGCTCACTCTACAGCCTCTCTGCTGTAGACCAAGACTATATGGTCTGGTATATCACCTATCTCACTCTACAGCCTCTCTGCTGTGGACCAAGACTATATGGTCTGGTATATATCACCTAGATTACTCTACAGCCTCTCTGCTGTGGACCAAGACTATATGGTCTGGTATATATCACCTAGATTACTCTACAGCCTCTCTGCTGTGGACCAAGACTATATGGTCTGGTATATATCACCTAGATTACTCTACAGCCTCTCTGCTGTGGACCAAGACTATATGGTCTGGTATATATCACCTAGAGATAACTCTACAGCCTCTCTGCTGTGGACCAAGACTATATGGTCTGGTATATATCACCTAGAGATAACTCTACAGCCTCTCTGCTGTGGACCAAGACTATATGGTCTGGTATATATCACCTAGATTACTCTACAGCCTCTCTGCTGTGGACCAAGACTATATGGTCTGGTATATATCACCTAGCTCACTCTACAGCCTCTCTGCTGTGGACCAAGACTATATGGTCTGGTATATATCACCTAGATTACTCTACAGCCTCTCTGCTGTGGACCAAGACTATATGGTCTGGTATATATCACCTAGAGATAACTCTACAGCCTCTCTGCTGTGGACCAATACTATATGGTCTGGTATATATCACCTAGATTACTCTACAGCCTCTCTGCTGTGGACCAAGACTATATGGTCTGGTATATCACCTAGCTTACTCTACAGCCTCTCTGCTGTGGACCAAGACTATATGGTCTGGTATATATCGCCTAGCTCACTCTACAGCCTCTCTGCTGTGGACCAAGACTATATGGTCTGGTATATATCACCTAGCTCACTCTACAGCCTCTCTGCTGTGGACCAAGACTATATGGTCTGGTATATATCACCTAGAGATAACTCTACAGCCTCTCTGCTGTGGACCAATACTATATGGTCTGGTATATATCGCCTAGCTCACTCTACAGCCTCTCTGCTGTGGACCAAGACTATATGGTCTGGTATATATCACCTAGCTCACTCTACAGCCTCTCTGCTGTGGACCAAGACTATATGGTCTGGTATATATCACCTAGATTACTCTACAACCTCTCTGCTCTGGATGCCTTTGAATAACTCCTCTCTGTCCCAGCATGACCGCTGGATTGTAAATTATTTGCACATTATAATTTTTTACAATTCTTGCCATATATTTTCAAGCTTAAGTCGAAACTGTAACTCAGCCACTCATGAAGAGTACATTTCGTCTTGATAAGCGACTCCAGTGTATATTTGGTCTTGTGTTTCAGATTATTGTCCTGCTGAAGGTGAATTTGTCTCCCAGTGTCTGTTGGAAATACTCTAGGATTTTGCCTGTGTTTAGCTCTATTCTGTTTATTTGTATCCTAAAAGAAAACTCCATATTCCTTGCCGATGACAAGTATACCCATAACATGATGCATCCACCACCATGCTTGAAAATATGAAGAGTGGCACTCAGTGATGTGTTGTGTTGGATTTGCCCCAAACATTACGCTTTTATTCAGAACATAAAGTTGATTTATTTGCCACATTTTTTGCAGTTTTACTTTACTACCTTATTGCAAACAGGATGCATGTTTTGGAATGTTTTTATTCTGTACAGGCTTCCTTCTTTTCACTGTCATTTAGGTTAGTATTGTGGAGTAACTGCAATGTTGTTGATTCATTCTCAGTTTTCTCCTTTTTTACCTATCTACCAATATGTGCCTTTTTATGCGAGGCATTGGAAAACCACCCTGGTCTTTGTGGTTGATCTGTGTTTGAGATTCACTGCTCGACTGAGGGACGTTACTGATAATTATATGTATGGGATACTGAAACAAAGTAGTCATTCAAAAATCATGTTAAACACTATTATTGCACACAGAGTGAGTCCATTCAACTTATTATGTGACTTGTTAAGCACATTGTTACTCCTGGACTTGTTTCGGATTGCCATAACAAAGGGGTTGAATACTTGACTCATTTCAGTAAAACATTTTTTCTTAATTTGTAAACATTTCTGAAAACATAATTCCACTCTGACATTATGAGGTATTGTGTTTAGGCCAGTGACACAAAATCTGGCACAACAAAATATGGAAAATCAAGGGGTGTGAATACTTCCTGAAGTCACTGTAATAGGTATTGCAATATGACAAAGCAAATCATCATAGCCTATCAGAGAGGACGATGGAACAACTACCATATGGCTTATAACTATCTTAATGTGTTGTGGTTGTGGATTGAGATTCTGGGCTGTGAGCCATATGGAATCGTTGGAGGTTATTACATGGTTATTAGTGTCTTTGGGAACCCCAACCAATCAACAGGTTGTCTGCATGAAAATAGGATTTTCACCCAATCATTACTCTACTAACATACTGATAACTATGCTGCTCTGTGTGTGTGTGTGTGTGTGTGTGTGTGTGTGTGTGTGTGTGTGTGTGTGTGTGTGTGTGTGTGTGTGTGTGTGTGTGTACTTGCAGGCGTGTGTGCATTTGTGTGTGTGTGTGTGTGTACTTGCAGGCGTGTGTGCATTTGTGTGTGTGTGTGTGTGTGTGTGTGTGTGTGTGTGTGTGTGTGTGTGTGTGTGTGTGTGTGTACTTGCAGGCGTGTGTGCATTTGTGTGTGTGTGTGTATTTGTGTGTGTGTGCATGTGACTACAGCGTATAATTACAGTGTTAAAATCATCTAAATCAATCAATCAATCAAATATATTTATATAGCCCTTCTTTCATCAGCTGATGTCACAAAGTGCTGTACAGAAACCCAGCCTAAAACCCCAAACAGCAAGCAATGCAGATGTAGAAGCATGTGTCTCCAGATTTAATGTTGTCCAAGTGACTACAGAGTGCCAAGTGTGTTAGTATCCCACTGACCCAATGTCCCAGCAGTCAATAAATATGACATTAACTGTTATCCTTTCAGTTATATCCCTCCATCCTCACCTCTCCTCTCCCCTCTTCAGAGGTAATGTCCTCACTAATGTGTGTACGCTCTGCCATTCGGCTGCTCCACGATGGGACACTGATTAAAATGTGATTATTGGTGTAGTGTGCTGCCTGTTGGGGCCTGTCTGCAGGCTAACAGGGCTGCAGGTCTGCAGTCTGGAGGATGCCTGGCTGATCTATCCCACTGGGGGTAAATGTCTCAGGGGCATAGTGAGTATGAGGCCTGTTAAAGTGCTGATCAGATTTATATCCCTGTTAAAGTCAGTGCACTGCTCAGTTCTGGATGAGGGTTTGGAGCACACACACACACACACACACACACACACACACACACACACACACACACACACACACACACACACACACACACACACACACACACACACACACACACACACACACACACACACACACACACACATTAATGCATGTAAGCACACACATACAAATACACACACACACACACACATAGGTACAACGCCTGCTCTTGCCAGGCTGGTGACAGGTGTGCCAACGCCAGAGAGGGAGAAGGGCAGGAAAAAAGGTGGACAATGAAGAAAGGTAGAGAGAGGGAGGGAGGAAGGGCCCTAAAAACAGGGCCAAATGTGTAAAAGATGTCTCTGCCAATACTGGCCATGAAGCCTAAGCATCGCCGGGTACAAAACTATGAATCAGCATGTGACAGGGCAGGAGATGAGAGAACAGAACTGTGTAGTGCAACCAAACCCAATGCCACCACTTGGTGTTTAGTTTGCCAGCAAGGCATATAATGAATTTTAAAGTAGATGTTTAACTAATGTTGGTCTTCTCTCAATATCATGTTTCCTGGTGTCAGTGTTACCTCTGGTGATGGGCTGATAAAGAGCAGGGAGATTGGGATCATTGTTAGGAACGTCCCTGATGGGGTGTGATGGGGAGTTGTTCTGCAGTATTCTGACATTCCATCTCCATCTCACATCCTTCTGGAACCCCTCAAGGGAGGGAGTCAGACCCTTATCCAATACCGTGTTTCTCTCTTCTCCCTGAAGTGTACACTTTTCACTCACCCTCAAGGATTTAAAAGCATTGGTTTAGTCAGTGTAAGTAAGGAATGCCTGGAATGAGTTTACACCATACTCTATATGCTAGTCCTTTTCTTTTGAATCATTAAGGGGGAATGCATGAGCAGAGCACAGACATCGAGTAGAAGGGGCAGAAAAGAAATTGGTCTATTCTTTTTGAAGAAGACAAAAGAGAATAGCTGGAAGAGTTGTTCGCCTTACCACAAAACGGTGTCTGTCTTTACAGTGTCCGATTTTCCCTTATATAGACACGTTTTATGGCCAGCTCTACGGTTGGTGCATAACGTTTTTCATTGTCGTCATGGTGATTTGTGGTAATTGTTACATGCTTTCTTAGTGCTGGTTTGGTTTCTGATTCTATAGCACAGTGTCAAGCTTTTCCTATCAGTAAAATCATAATTCCCCCTGACTATCAGCACACAGTATTTATAGTTATGTAGTGTAAGTACAGGTTAGATAAACCTATAGATATACAGTACCAGTCAAAAGTTTGGACACACCTACTCATTCAAGGGTTTTTCTTTATTGTTTACTATTTTATACATTGTAGAATAATAGTGAAGACATCAAACTATGAAATTACACATATGGAATCATACAGTAACCAAAAAAAAAGCTTTGCACACTCTTAGTATTCTCTCAACCAACTTCACCTGAAATTATTTTTCAACAGTCTTAAAGGGGTTCTACATATGCTGAGCACTTGTTGGCTGCTTTTCCTTCACTCTGAGATACAACTCATCCCAAACCATCTCATTTGGGTTGAGGTTGTCGTGGAGAATTGTCTCAGAAATATAATACTCTTACAAAAACTTGTGAATTCAATATATACTTTAATACAAAGTAGCAAAACTGAGCCCTTCCATGGAAGGACCCTATCACAAACGTAACAGAGCCGAGCCCCTCCATGGAAAGACACTAAATTCTCATATTACAGAGTCCTGCCTTTATAGGATTCTGTCTTTGCATAACGTATAGAGTCCCCTCCCTCTATATGAAAATAGCTTCCCTTGACCTTTCTCCATTATTTTCATTTCATCTCAGAGCTTGCTTGTTCACGCCCACTAACGCTCATATCTGCTTTTGGTTAGGTTATAATGATGGTAGAACCCTTTTCACATGCTTATGTTTCACGTGTCAGTCATCAGTTATTTTGCTTCCATCCTTCTTCCTGTATCCTTCTGACCATAGTACGTCCAGCTGTCATAAATGTACATATGGCCTTGGTTAATGTACTCTTTCAAAAATAGAGTATAGCCTGGGTGTCATATGGCCTGGGTGTCATCTTCTCTTAATGTGCATGTCCTTGCTTCTTCAGCCTGGCAACAAGACCTATTCATATTTAACGCTCAGCTCCAACAAGGTCGGGTGATTGTGGAGGCCAGGTCATCTGATGCAGCACTCCATCACTCTCCTTCTTGGTCAAATATCCCTTACACAGCTTGGAGATATGTTTGGTCATTGTCCTGTTGAAAAACAAATGATAGTCCAACTAAGCGCAAACCAGATGGGATGGTGTATCGCTGCAGAATTCTATGGTGGCCTTGCTGGTTAAGTGTGCTTTGAATTCTGAATAAATCACAGACAGTGTCACCAGCAAAGCACCCCTACTCCATCACACCTCCTCCTCCATGCTTCACGGTGGGTACCACACATGCGGAGATCATCCGTTCAACTACTTTGCATCTCACAAAGACATGGCGATTGGAACCAAAAATCTCAAATTTGGACTCATCAGCCCAAAGGACAGATTTACACCGGTCTAATGTCCATTGCTCCTGATTCTTGGCCCAAGCAAGTCTCTACTTCTCATTGGTGTCCTTTAGTAGTGGTTTCTTTGCATCAATTTGACCATGGAGGCCTAATTCACACAGACTCCTCTGAACAGTTGATCTTGAGATGTGTCTGTTACTTGAACTCTGTGAAGCATTTATTTGGGCTGCAATTTCTGAGGCTGGTAAATAATTAACTTATCCACTGCAGCAGAAGTAACTCTGGGTCTTCCTTTCCTGCGGAGGTCCTCATGAGAGCCAGTTTTATCATAGCGCTTGATGGTTTTTGCGACTGCACTTGAAGAAACTTTCAAAGTTCTTGACATTTTCCGCATTGACTGACCTTCATGTCTTAAAGTAATGATGGACTGTTGTTTCTCTTTGCTTATTTGAGCTGTTCTTGCCATATAATGGACTTGGTATTTTACCGAATAGGGCTATCTTCTGTATGCCACCCCTACCTTGTCACAACACAACTGATTGGCTCAAATGCAAATTAACTTTTAACAAGGTACACCTGTTAATTGAAATGCATTCCAGGTGACTACCTCATAAAGCTGGTTGAGAGAATGCCAAGAGTATGCAAAGCTATCATCAAGGAAAAGGGTGGCTACTTTGAAGAATCTCGAACATAAATATACATTTTGATTTGTTTAACACTTTTTTGGTTACTACATGATTCCATATGTGTTTTTCTTTGTCTTGATGTCTTCACTATTATTCTACAACGTAGAAGAAGAAAAAACCTGGAGTGAGCAGGTTTGTCCAAACTTTTCACTGGTACTGTACATTTATACATGTGTATAAATAACTTTTTTTTTTGTTCAGAGGGTATTTTTATCATCAATTCGGCAGTTCACATTTTCTGGCGCTGACCGAAGGCAGAGATCGACCACTCAGAAAATGTTATACTGTATGTATAGTTCAGTTTTTATACATGTTCTATTCTAACAAATACAGGAGTTTGACACAACCTTTGTTGAGTGAGGGCCAGATAAACTGCACATTCAGGAAGTAAACATCTCAAAGTACGAACATCAGGAGGTTAGTGTTGATGTGAGTAAAGTGTTGAAGTGAGTAACATTTTTTTGTTCAATAGATAAAAAGTTTAAAAAACTTAACAAATAGTTGGCTACAGTTCCCACAGTTCATCTCTTTCTCTGTCTCTCTTTACTTAACCCTATCAGCAACATTAGGTAGGTTTCCATCCAATTGGCGACAGATTTTCTAGTGAATATTCTAGAATCAGCATAAAGAAAATATACGCTTTTTCCCACCAGTTGTGTGTTTCCACCAAATGTACTTGTTGCCGATAAAATGCATAGTTTTGTCACAAAAAGTGTTGCATTAAATAGCAAATGTGCCTGCTCTTGTCTTGGCACCTGCACTCTAGCCAACAGCTCACAGATACAGTGGGTAGGCTGGACTACATTAGATTATTATGGATCATTTTTATTTGTCAAACTGCAGTCAAGCATCAATCATCATGTCACCAGAATAATAAAGGAGAATCAAGTTCACCTTGCACATTCACCACCCTGTGAAGTTCAACTTAATTAATCTGTAGCCTAATAAAATGTATGGTTTCCCGAGTCATAGTGGGAGGACCACACACTACATTGTCGCGTGACTCCAAGTTTACTTCAATATGATGGTTATTATATTAATATTTGCGCATTAGGTGTTTCCACCACCAGTTTGTTGCATAATACATTTTACCGACAAAAATATCGCACCAAGTCAAATAAACAAGTAATCTGTCTGCATTGATAAAATTTCAATCACAGCTGTCGTGATTTAAAAAAATATATATACGGTATGACTTTACTTGCATAAAAACTGTGGATGGAAACATGGTGAAAGTCTGTAAAATGTCACCCTTAAAACCTCTTGGCGCACAGATCCCTTTAGCGGGATCATTTTCGTAAACATCTGCTGAATTGCAGAGCGCCAAATTAAAAAAAATTACTAAAAATATTTAATTTCATGAAATCACAAGTGCAATATACCAAAACACAGCTTAGCTTGTTGTTAATCCACCTGTCGTGTCAGATTTTGAAAATATGCTTTACAGCGAAAGCAATCCAAGCGTTTGTGTGAGTTTATCGATCACTAGACAAAACATTACGAACAGCTAGCAGCAATGTAGATTGGTCACGAAAGTCAGAAAAGCAATAAAATTAATCACTTACCTTTGACGATCTTCGGATGTTTGCACTCACAAGACTCCCAGTTACACAATAAATGTTCCTTTTGTTCGATAAAGATTATTTTTATATCCAAAAACCTCCATTTGGTTGGTGCGTTATGTTCAGAAATCCACAGGCTCGAGCGGTCATGAAGGGCAGACGAAAATTCCAAATAGTATCTGTAAAGTTTGTAGAAACATGTCAAACGTTTTTTATAATCAATCTTCAGGTTGTTTTTAATAAGCATGTCAGATCTCTAATGTTTAGGTGTAGCCTAGGCTGCTGCAGCTTTTATATCATGAGTATTTGCTAAATCTTTGCTAAATAAATCCCTGAGGAAAGTGGAAAGCCTATTTGAGGTCACACAAAAAAAAAATCTGCGTTAAACTCTCTCTTCAATATTTTAATGAAGGATGCGATGGAAGCTATCAAATCATTCGGAATTGTTTTCGACATCCCAGAAAAGACAGTCGAAAGTTCGATATGTTCATCAAGTAAACGTGCAAATACCCCTGCAAACTCAGTGTAGTTGCCCTTGTCGGCGGAACTTTCCATCTCGTCGTGTCCTCTAAAATTAAATTCTTGCATGCCCAAAAACGCAGACAAAGCCACCCTGTTAACCAGCTGTACTTTTGATACCAGGTGGTATTGAACACCCTCACCTTGTCATCCTTCTTCATGAAACTGATCTCAAGCAGAGGTTGGCCCTCGCTTTTAATTCGCACCTTTTCCGTGTTCCCCAGAGAATGAAAGGGGTTCTTCAACAAAAAGTCCACAACATTCGGCAGCGTTGGCCATTCTACAATTCTGGCACAGAAAACTGCACAGGTAGCTGGTAGCGAGCTAGCTACTGAAGTTAGCAAGGAACATTTAAATAAATTGCACTAACTGGACACAAAAATAAAGTTCTAAAACTAAGAAATCTATTTATAATATGCCTTCTCAGTCTCCTGTAATTTGAAAAAACAAATTTGAATTGAATAATATCCCAAAAATGCTCAACTATCACTATCACTTAATCTCTATCCAACGATGTCACCAAGCTTCTCAACACATAGAACCCTCATAATGCTCTGTGGCACAATCCCAATACAACTCAATAGGTTTATTCTCTGATCCTGATTCTATGATTGGATGGACAACATGTCAGTTCATACTGCAAAAGCTTTGATTGGTTGGAGGACGTCCTCCGGAAGTGGTCATAAATACCATGTATGTCTATGGAAGGAGGTGAGGCCTACGAGCCTCCTACTGTAGGTTTTGTATTGAAGTCAATGTAGACGAGGATGGAAGTTAGCTGTCCTCCAGCTGCACCATGGTGCTACCCCAGACAGTGCTGTCTAAGTTACTGTAGACATTCATTGCAAAAAACTGTTGGAATTATTTGGTGACGTGAATATATTTAATGTAGTTTTATCTAAAAAGGATAACTTTTTTAATGTTTCACTATTTTTATTTGTATGAAATTTCACTGAGGAGGAGGGTCCACCCACTCCTCATCTGAGGAGCCTCCACTGATGCCTACAGCGGCCTCTTTCAATAGCAAGGCTTACTGAGTCTGTACCTAGTCATCCCCCCCTCCCTCCTCTCCCCTTCTCTCCTCTCTGTGTCCGGCCCCCTCTCTGACACCGGACCAGACACCACTGCCCCTCCCTCTCCCCTCCCCTCCTCTCCCTCTCCCTCTCCCTTCCTCTCCTTTCCTTTCCTTTCCTCTCCCTCTCCCCTCCTCTCCTTTCCTCTCCCCTCCACTCCACTTCCTTTCCGCTCCCCTCCCTTCGCCTCCTCTCTGTGTCCGGCCCTCTCTCTCTGACACCACACCAGGCCACCAGCTGACTCTACCCAGATGGCTCTTTGACACTCAGATGTGGAATCAGGTGGTGCCCTGTTCATATCTGCATATTTAGTGTCACATTATACGCTATATTAACGCAGGGTGTTTGTGACTCAAGGTAACGTCTAAGTCAACAGAATCAAATAAAAAAGTAAACAACTTTCCTTAACTGCAGCATCTCCACTGATTACTTTTCAAGGGTATGGCTGGGCGTAAGCGTACAACAGGAACTCTTGCTGTTTCTGGAGAAGAGTCTTTATGGATTTTTAATCTAGACGGGCGAGGTGTAATCCACTCAGAGCAATTTGTATTTGTATTTGATTAGGTATCCCCATTAGCTGCTGCCAAGGCAGCAGCTACTCTTCCTGGCGTCCAAACACATTAAGGCACTTACATTACACATAAAACAAAAGATAAAACACTACATCATATAACACTATCACACCACCACATATCCACAACACCAAATGTATGATACATGATACAACAATACCACAATGTATGTGTGTGTAGAGTGAGTGTGCTAGCGCCCGTGTGCGTATGTGTGTGTCTGTACCTGTGTGTGTGTCTCTTCACAGTCCACGCTGTTCCATAAGGTGTATTTTTATCAGTTTTTTTTCTGATTCTACTACTTGCATCAGTTCCCTGATGTGGCATAGAGTTCCAAGTAGTCATGGCTCTATGTAATGCTGTGCGCATCCCATAGTTTGTTCTGGACTTAGGGATTGTGAAGAGACCTCTGGTGGCATGTATTGCGGGGTATGTATGGGTGTCCAAGCTGTTTGCTAATAGTTTAAACAGACAGCTCGGTGCATTCAGCTTGGCAAAACTTCTTACAAAAACAAGTAGTGATGAAGTCAATCTCTCCTCCACTTTGAGCCATGAGAGATTAACAGGCATATCGTTAATGTTAGCTCTCCATGTACATTTAAGCTGCCCTGTTCTGAGCCAATTGTAATTTTCCTAAATCCCTCTTTGTGGCACCTGACCACATGACTGAACAGTAGTCCAGGTGCGACAAAAGTAGGGCCTGTAGGACCCGCCTTGCTGATAGTGTTGTTAACCTGTTTGGGCTAGGGGGCAGCATTTTCAGGTTTGGATGAAAAGCGTGCCCAGAGTAAACTGCCTGCTACTCAGGCCCAGTTGCTATTATATGCATATTATTAGTAGATCTAGATAGAAAACACTCTGAAGTTTCTAAAACTGTTTGAAGGATGTCTGTGAGTATAACAGAACTCAAATGGCAGGCGGGAACCTGAGAAAAATCCAACCAGGAAGTGGGAAATCTGAGGTTTGGAGTTTTTCAACTCTTGGCCTATCGAATACACAGTGTCTATGGGGTCATATTGCACTTCCTAAGGCTTCCACTAGATGTCAACAGTCTTTAGAACCTTGTTTGATGCTTCTACTGTGAAGTGGGGGCGAATGAGAGGGGATTGAGTAAGGTCTCTCCCAGAGTGCCACGAGCTGACCATGCGGGTTCACGTGATAGTTAGCTTCCGTTCCATTGCATTTCTGAAGACAAAGGAATTCTCCGGTTGGAACATTATTGAAGATTTATTTCTCTCAGCCAATCATCAGTCATTTGTGTAAGTGCTGTGCTTGTTGAATGTCCTTCCCTATAAGTCTGCTGAAAGTCTGTTTTCAATTTGTTTACTGTAAAATAGCATTGTATCTGGTCAAACACCATTTGTTCCAAAATGTCTCACTAGCTGGGGACCAGTGCGAAAATGTATGGACTCGCTACTTTAAGTGGCTCTGGATAAGAGCGTCTGATAAATGACTAAAATATAAATGTGGAGATTTCACATTTAAGGAGAAGTATATACAGTATTTAATCCCATGCATAACTCTTGTATTTTCATCAACATTTATGATTAGTATTTCTGTAAATTGATGTGGCTCTCTGCAAAATCACCGATGTTTTGGAAGCAAAACCTTACTGAACATAACGCGCCAATGTAAACTGAGATTTTTGGATATAAATATGAACTTTATCGAACAAAACATACATGTATTATGTAACATGAAGTCCTGTGAGTGCCATCTGATGAAGATCATCAAAGGTTGGTGATTCATTTTATCTCTATTTCTGCTTTTTGTGACTCCTCTCTTTGGCTGGAAAAATGGCTGTGTTTTTTGTGACTAGGCACTGACCTAACATAATCACATGGTATGCTTTCGTCGTAAAGCCTTTTTGAAATCGAACACTGTGGTGGGATTAACAACAAGTTTATCTTTAAAATTGTGTATAATACTTGTATGTTTGAGGAATTTTAATTATGAGATTTCTGTCAAATTTGGCGCCCTGCACTTTCACTGGCTGTCAAATTGATCACGTTAACAGGATTTCAGCCGTAAAATGTTTTAATCCATAATGATTAACTGGAATTAATGAATCAACATAATAGTGATGATGGATGTGAGTCAATGTTTTGTAAGGCCTACTGTTCCATAGGCCTGCTTAATGCAAACATGCATAACTCAAGCTCAGCCCTGTGAGTTATATTGTCTATCAGTTGTTGTCTATGTGCCTCCTAATCTAGTCTGAATATAATTTATATGAACAAATATCAGGTAGCTGCAGTTTGACAGGGTTTCATCCCCCCCAGGGACAGGTTTTTTTTTTCAAGAGTTTTTAAAAATCATGTGACCTTATTAGGAAAAACTGATCCCATCATAGCCCATATAAAACCTTTTTACAACTGATTAATCACTGTCATACCTTATAGGGTCCAGAGTTTCCCTAGTTAGGTTAACATATAAGGTTGTAAAAATTACCCCACCGCTCTGGAACCTATGGTGCCACCAGTCTGCTTGCAGTTGTCAGTTATTGTCAGGTATGTGGATGATCAGGGCTTTACTCAGGAACGTTTCTTGGGCTACTTTGATGTGTCAAGTGGGCGAGATGCGCAGTCTGTGTTTGACTTTATGGATTTTGAGATGTTTAACTTCATAGAGACACTCGTTGTTCAAACCTACAATGGTGCAGCTGTAATGGAATGCATCTGCTATTCGTAATTAC
Source organism: Salvelinus namaycush (assembly GCF_016432855.1). Taxonomy (NCBI): domain Eukaryota; kingdom Metazoa; phylum Chordata; class Actinopteri; order Salmoniformes; family Salmonidae; genus Salvelinus; species Salvelinus namaycush. The sequence continues at coordinate 35,805,206 of NC_052319.1, forward strand.
AGCTAAGTCCCCTCCTGTTCCCTGATTAAGAGGTGATGACTAGTCCACTCCACTACCTTTGTCAACTCTCTCCTGATATGAACTGAAGCCACGTCTCATGTGCCCACTCATCCACTGGCACATTGAATGTTTCCCCGACAAACACTGTGAGTCCCCCTATCAATTTTCTCTCATTACTGTATGTAGAGTCAATCACAAATACAATCACATTATTACACATCAATGATTTTACTCCTTGCTCGGACTAACTCTCTCTTAGCTCTTTGGACTAACTGTGTAGAGTGTTGTGTTATTGTTTTTTGGTCTTCCCAGTCAAATCCTGTCCTGCACTGGTCAGGCCTCTGAACACTCAGGCCTCATACCCTCATTCCATCACTATTGTGATCCCTTTCTAACACTGTGGAAGTAGCCCTCTCATTCCCAATCCCCGTAACACATATGTCTTTATTAAATGCTTTAGGTTAAAATAATTCGTCTTTGACGATTTTTGAAACACACTTTGTGGTCTCCGTGCGTTACGCACCTATACCGTGGGTCTCCCATCCTCCTTCATTAAGTCACCAGCCTCCACTGGTAGGCATACCTGCCACTCAAGAGAAGACAGGCTCTGTGCACACTGCCCAAAAAATGAGGTGGAAACTAAGCTGCACATCCTAACCTCCTGCCAAATGTATGACCATATTAGAGACACATATTTCACCTAGATTACACAGATTCACAAAGAATTCAAAAACAAATCCAATTTTGATAACCTCCCATATCTCGTGGGTGAAATACCACAGTGTGCCATCACAGCAGCAAGAGTTGTGACCTGTTGCCACAAGAAAAGGGCAACCAGTGAAGAACAAACACCATTAATGCAACCTATATTTGTTTATTTATTTTTCTTTTGTACTTTAACTATTTGCACATCGTTACAACACTGTATATTGACATAATATGACATTTTAAATATCTCTATTCCTTTGGAACTTTTGTGAGTGTAATATTGACGGTTCATTTTGATTGTTTATTATCTATTTAACTTGCTTTGGCAATGTCAACATATGTTTCCCATGTCAATAAATCCCATTGAATTGAATTGAATTGAGAGGGGAGGGTTGGGGTCTGATCGACTGTCAGAGAGAGACACAGAGTGAAGAGGGGAGGGAGGGAAGGTTTCTGGTGCGGTGCCAAAGGGCTGGATATGGAGAGGAGAAGAGCGGAGAGGAGAGGAGGGTGCCAAAGGGCTGGTTATGGAGAGAAGAGGAGTGTGCCAAATGGCTGGATATGGAGAAGAGGGGAAGGAGGGTGCCAAATGGCTGGATATGGAGAGGAGAGGAGGGTGCCAAATGGCTGGATATGGAGAGGAGAGGAGGGTGCCAAATGGCTGGATATGGAGAGGAGAGGAAGGAGGGTGCCAAATGGCTGGATATGGAGAGGAGGGGAAGGAGGGTGCCAAATGGCTAGATGTGGAGAGGAGGGGAAGGAGGGTGCCAAATGGCTGGATATGGAGAGGAGGGGAGAGGATGGTGCCAAATGGCTGGATATGGAGAGGAGGGTGCCAAATGGCTGGATATGGAGAGGAGAGGAGGGTGCCAAAGGGCTGGATATTAGGAGGAGAGGAGAGTGCCAAAGGGCTGGATATGGAGAGGAGAGAGTAAGAGTAAGAGACTAGCTGTTCATTATTCCAGTGGTTTATATCTGGAGGGCTGAGATCCAGAGAGAGACTAGCTGTTCATTATTCCAGTGGTTTATATCTGGAGGGCTGAGATCCAGAGAGAGACTAGCTGTTCATTATTCCAGTGGTTTATATCTGGAGGGCTGAGATCCAGAGAGAGACTAGCTGTTCTTTATTCCAGTGGTTTATATCTGGAGGGCTGAGATCCAGAGAGAGACTAGCTGTTCTTTATTCCAGTGGTTTATATCTGGAGGGCTGAGATCCAGAGAAAGACTAGCTGTTCACTGAAGGATTTTATTGACCGAATAACGCATAACTATCAACTACTTCAACAATGCTGTTTGCTAACAGTAATTGAGAATTTCAATAAGCATTTTTCTACGGCTGGCCATGCTTTCCACCTGGCTACCCCTACCCAGCCCAGAGCTCTCCACAGCAACTCACCCAAACCTCCCCCACTTCTCCTTCACCCAAATCCAGATAGCTGATGTTCTGAAAGAGCTGCAATATCTGGACCCCTACAAATCAGCCGGGCTAGACTATCTGTGTTACGGCTATCGTCATATTCTTCCTCCTCCTCGGACGAGGAGAGGCGAGACGGATCGGACCAATACGCAGAGTGGTTAGTGTTCATAATGATTTATTAAAACGAAACTGAATACTGAATTACAAAACAAATAAACGAAGTGCATAAACCGATACAGTACCGTGTGGTGCAACAAACACAGACACGGAAACAAACACCCACCAAACACACGTGAAACCCAGGCTGCCTAAGTATGATTCTCAATCAGGGACAACGATTGACAGCTGTCTCTGATTGAGAATCATACCCGGCCGAACACAAACATCCCAACATAGAAAATCACACATAGACAAACCCACCCAACTCACGCCCTGACCAACTAAATAAATACAAGACAAAAGAAAACAGGTCAGGAACGTGACATAACCCCCCCCTTAAGGTGCGAACTCCGGGCGCACCAGCATAAACTCTAGGGGAGGGTCTGGGTGGGCGTCTGTCCACGGTGGCGGCTCTGGCGCTGGTCGTGGTCCCCACCCCACCATAGTCAAACCCCGCTTCCGTGGCCTCCTCCCAATGGCCACCCTCCATGTCAATCCCACTATACCAAAGGGCAGCACCGGACTGAGGGGCAGCTCCGGACTGAGGGACAGCACCGGACTGAGGGGCGAATCCTGGCTGGCTGGCTCTGGCGGATCCTGGCTGGCTGGCTCTGGCGGATCCTGGCTGGCTGGCTCTGGCGGATCCTGGCTGGCTGGCTCTGGCGGATCCTGGCTGGCTGGCTCTGGCGGATCCTGGCCGGCTGGCTCTGGCAGCTCCTGACCGGCCGGCTCTGGCAGCTCCTGGCTGGCTGGCTCTGGCGGATCCTGGCTGGCTGGCTCTGGCGGATCCTGGCTGGCTGGCTCTGGCGGATCCTGGCTGGCTGGCTCTGGCGGATCCTGGCTGGCTGGCTCTGGCAGCTCCTGACTGGCCGGCTCTGGCAGCTCCTGACTGGCCGGCTCTGGCAGCTCCTGGCTGGCCGGCTCTGGCGGATCCTGGCTAGCTGGCTCTGGCGGATCCTGGCTGGCTGGCTCTGGCGGATCCTGGCTGGCTGGCTCTGGCGGATCCTGGCTGGCTGGCTCTGGCAGCTCCTGACTGGCTGGCTCTGGCAGCTCCTGACTGGCTGGCTCTGGCAGCTCCTGACTGGCTGGCTCTGGCAGCTCCTGGCTGGCTGGCTCAGGCAGCTCCTGGCTGGCTGGCTGGCTCTGGCGGATCCTGGCTGGCTGGCTCTGGCGGATCCTGGCTGGCTGGTTCTGGCGGATCCTGGCTGGCTGGCTCTGGCGGATCCTGGCTGGCTGGCTCTGGCAGCTCCTGACTGGCTGGCTCTGGCAGCTCCTGACTGGCTGGCTCTGGCAGCTCCTGACTGGCTGGCTCTGGCAGCTCCTGACTGGCTGGTTCTGGCAGCTCCTGGCTGGCTGGCTCTGGCTGGTCCTGGCTGGACAGCTCTGGCTGGTCCTGGCTGGACGGCTCTGGCTGGTCCTGGCTGGACGGCTCTGGCTGGTCCTGGCTGGACGGCTCTGGCTGGTCCTGGCTGGACGGCTCTGAAGGCTCAGTACAGACGGGCAGCTCTGACGGCTCGGAACAGACGGACAGCGCTGGGCAGGCAGACAGTTCAGACAGCGCTGGGAAGGCAGGCAGTTCAGACAGCGCTGGGAAGGCAGGCAGTTCAGGAAGCGCTGGGAAGGCAGGCAGTTCAGACTCAGGCTGCGCTGGAGAGGAGGAAGGCTCTGACAGCGCTGGACAGGTGGGAGCAGCTGGAGAAAGAACCCGGAGAGACAGCCTGGTGCGGGGGGCTGCCACCGGAGGACTGGTACGTGGAGGTGGCACCGGGTATACCGGACCGTGAAGGAGGACACGCGCTCTTGAGCACCGAGCCTCCCCAACCCTACCAGGTTGAATGGTCCCCGTAGCCCTGCCAGTGCGGCGAGGTGGAATAGCCCGCACTGGGCTATGCTGGCGAACCGGGGACACCATCTGTAAGGCTGGTGCCATGTATGCCGGCCCGAGGAGACGTACTGGAGGCCAGATATGTTGGGCCGGCTTCATGGCACCCGGCTCGATGCCCAACCTAGCCCTACCAGTGCGGCGAGGTGGAATAGCCCGCACTGGGCTAAGCACGCGTACTGGGGACACCGTGCGCTTTACCGCATAACACGGTGTCTGACCAGTACGACGCCCTCTCACTCCACGGTAACCACGGGGAGTTGGCTCAGGTATCCTACCCGGCTTTGCCACACTCCGCGTGTGCCCCCCCCCAATAATTTTTTGGGTCTGACTCTCGGGCTCCCAACCGCGTCGCCGCGCTGCCTCCTCATACCAGCGCCTCTCTGCCTTCGCTGCCTCCAACTCCGCCTTGGGACGGCGATATTCCCCTGGCTGAGCCCAGGGTCCTTTGCCGTCCAGAATCTCTTCCCAAGTCCAGGAGTCCTGGGTTTTTTTCCGCTGCTGTTGCCGCCCTTCTCCACTCCGCTTGGTCCTTTGGTGGTGGGTGTTTCTGTTACGGCTATCGTCATATTCTTCCTCCTCCTCGGACGAGGAGAGGCGAGACGGATCGGACCAATACGCAGAGTGGTTAGTGTTCATAATGATTTATTAAAACGAAACTGAATACTGAATTACAAAACAAATAAACGAAGTGCATAAACCGATACAGTACCGTGTGGTGCAACAAACACAGACACGGAAACAAACACCCACCAAACACACGTGAAACCCAGGCTGCCTAAGTATGATTCTCAATCAGGGACAATGATTGACAGCTGTCTCTGATTGAGAATCATACCCGGCCGAACACAAACATCCCAACATAGAAAATCAAACATAGACAAACCCACCCAACTCACGCCCTGACCAACTAAATAAATACAAGAAAAAGGAAAACAGGTCAGGAACGTGACAATCTGGACCCTCTCTTTCTAAAATGATCTGCCGAAATTGTTGCAACCACTATTACTAGCCTGTTCAACCTCTCTTTCGTATCGTCTGAGATTCCCATAGATTGGAAAGCTGGGTCATCCCACTCTTCAAAGAGGGAGACTCTAGAACCAAACTGCTACAGACCTATATCTATTCTACCCTGCTTTTCTAAGGTCTTTGAAAGGCCATTTCAGTGTTTAATTGCTATATTGTAATTACTTTGCCACCATGGCCTATTTATTTCCTTACCTCTCTTATCCTACCTCATTTTCACATGCTGTATGTAACGGCTTTCATATTCTTCCTCCTCCTCGGACGAGGAGAGGCGAGACGGATCGGACCAATACGCAGAGTGGTTAGTGTTCATGATGATTTATTATAACGAAACTTGAACACTGAATTACAAAACAAATAAACGAAGTGCAGAAACCTATACAGTACCGTGTGGTGAAAACACAAACACGGAAACAGGAACAAACACCCACAAAACACACGTGAAACCCCGGCTGCCTTAGTATGATTCTCAATCAGGGACAACGATTGACAGCTGCCTCTGATTGAGAATCATACCAGGCCGAACACAAAATCCCAACATAGAAAATCACACATAGACAAACCCACCCAACTCACGCCCTGACCAACTAAATAAATACAAGACAAAAGAAAACAGGTCAGGAACGTGACATAACCCCCCCCTTAAGGTGCGAACTCCGGGCACACCAGCATAAACTCTAGGGGAGGGTCTGGGTGGGCGTCTGTCCACGGTGGCGGCTCTGGCGCTGGTCGTGGTCCCCACCCCACCATAGTCAATCCCCTCTTCCGTAGCCTCCGTATATAGATTTTTCTACTGTATTATTGATTGTATGTTTGTTTATTCCATGTGTAACTGTGTTGTTGTATGTGTCGAACTGCTTTGCTTTATCTTAGCCAGGTCGCAGTTGCAAATGAGAACTTACTCTCAACTAGCCTACCTGGGGGAAGGAGGGTGCCAAATGGCTGGATATGGAGAGGAGGGGAAGCCTACCCTAGCCTACCTGGTTAAATAAAGGTGAAATAAAAAACAATAAAAAAACAATACATAGATTAATTTGTGGATCAATATTACATGTTGGGCGGTGCATCAACTTCCAGACGGAAATTTCTGTTCAATAATGTTATCCAGGTTATGAGAATATATTCTAGTAATATTAGGGGTATACAGCATGTTGATCCAAGGCATATTCAACATTTATAATCCATTTTATATTGGAAGCTCGTACGCACAGTGCCGTGAAAAAGTAATTTGACCCTTTCTGATTTTCTATTTTCTGTATTTTTGCATGTTTTGATACTGAATGTTCTGACACTGAATGATTGTCCCACTCTTCCATGCAGAAGTGCTTTAACTCAGTGACATTTGTGGGTTTTCGAGCATAAAATCGCCCCAACATCTCAATTGGGATTAGGTCTGGACTTTGTCTAGGCCATTCCAAAACTTGAAATGTGTTAATTTTCAGCCTTTCTGATGTAGATGTGCTTTATTGTTTTGGATCATTGTCTTGCTGCGTGACCCAGCTGTGCTTCAGCTTCAGCTCACAGACAGATGGCCTGATATTCTCCTGTAGAATTCTCTGATACAGAGCAGAATTCATGGTTTCTTCTATTAAGGCAAGTCGTCCAGGTCCTGAGGCAGCAAAGCATCCCCAATGCATCACACTACCACCACCATGCTTGACAGTTGGTATGAGGTTCCTACTGTGGAATGCAGTGATTGGTTTTCACCAGAAACAACAGGACCCATGTCGTCCAGAAAGTCACCTCAAGTTTGCCAAAAAGCACCTGGATGATCATCAAGAATTCTGGAAGAATGTTCTATGGACAGATTAGCCAAAAGGTCCCAAAACCCAAACACAGGGAGAAAAAGTTTGAAGTAGCTTCTTTGTTGTTGTAATATCGCTACCTGACGTGGCACTTTCACCGGATTCCAGCTTTAATGGCTACTATCTCAACTTGTTAAAAGAAAACAACAACGAATACAATAACTATTTGTAAAGTGTGTCTTAATGGTGAAATTAAAGTAACTGCCTCTCTTCGAGTGTTGTCAACCTGCTGGGACTGTTGTAGGGGAAATGCATACATGTGTGTGTGTGTGTGTGTGTGTGTGTGTGTGTGTGTGTGTGTGTGTGTGTGTGTGTGTGTGTGTGTGTGTGTGTGTGTGTGTGTGTGTGTGTGTGTGTGTGTGTGTGTGTGTGTGTGTGTGTGTGTGTGTGTGTGTGTGTGTGTGTGTGTGTGTGTGTGTGTGTGCGCGCGCGCGTGCGTGCGTGCGTGTGTTTGTGTGTGGGCCTATGTGTGTGTAATGGAGAGATGGAATGACAGCACGTTTGTCAGTGCTGTGCCACTCCGCTGCACTGGACTTGCATTGGGGTACAGACTCTGGCATTGCAGATGGATGTCTCTCAACAGCTACTCTGCTTCAACAAACACATGCACTTAACACAGATGATAAAGCTAGAAATATCGATATTGAGGACTGATATTGCTTAAAGCTGAGATACATGCACGCATGCACACACACAAACACACACACAAACACACACACACACACTCAAATGCACAACTCTTCCCTTTTCTTTTCCTCGTCTAATATTTCTACAGGTAAGGATGTCAGAAAGTGTCTGTGGATTGAGAGGAGGGTGTCCAAGGTTTTTACTTACGTCAGCTTTCTCTCTTTATCCTTTCCCCCTTCTTCCTCACTCCCTTCTTCACCCCCCCCCCCCCCCCCCCTCTCTCTCTCTCTCTATGGGTGCGTAGCATTACAGGAGAGGAGTGGGTTGCAAGGCTGTGTTGAGGTCAGAGTAGCAGTCAGTTCCAGGGTTCAATGCAGGATGATTAACAGAGCACCCTGTCCTTTCCACTCTTCTCCTATCCTATCCTATCCTATCCCCTTCACTCTTCTCCACTCCACTCTTATTCACCCCTTTCCTCTCCACTCCTATCCTCTCCACTCCTCTGCAGGTGTCACACCTGGTTTGGGTGATTTTCTGTGTTGGGACAACCTCCTGGTCTCTTAGCAACTTAGCAACGAAGCTGTCTGTTCACTGACGGCCTCTATCTCTCTTTTTATTTCTCTCTCCTTCTCTCCCTTTCTCTCCCCTTCTGACTACATCCAAGCCCAGACATAAAGGGGATAATCCTGGTTGGTGTTTACTACCTCTTTGATTTGATTTGTTTCCAAGAAAGCTATATACAACACACACACACAGAGAGAGAGAGAGAGAGAGAGAAACTAATACAACATTATTTTCCCACACTCAAGCCTCTCTAATGGAAAGGATTCACCAGAGTAGGTTTACAAAAAAACTGAAAAGGAAGGGAGAGAGAGAAATGGATAGAGAGTGTGAGGAAGAGATTTGAATAAATGAAAAAGGAAAAGGATGAAGCTTGTATGAGGGAGGGAGAGAGAGAAGCGAGATAAGTCGAGGGAGGGAGAAATAGATCAACCATGTGCAAGAGAAGAAAGAAAAGGTGTGTGTGTGTCAGAGAGACAGAGAGAGAGAACGAGAACGCATCACCAAAGGGGCTTACCAGTCTTTTTCCACTGAGCTGAAAGGAAAAATCCTTTCCAGAACTTATCCTCACCTACAATCTTGGATTACTCAGGGTATTCCTCACGTACTCTGACAAGACTCTGCAAGGCTGGCCACAAAATGATAACACACAGATTACACACCCACGCTAACACACACACGCATACACACATATGTTACATATATGTGCGCATGTTCCTTGCTTGTAAAGTGTGTGAATGAGTGCACAGTGCTCAGTTCTCTGTATTTAGGATGCGTAGGAAGATAAAGACCACGCAAGGTCAGCTGGGTAATATGTCAATTAGGCGGCTGAATCAGCCCATCAAAACGTAGGCCGTATGGTACAGAAGGTTACAGAAAGAGCACACATAAGAGTGTGTTCAGTAGATGTGTGCTGTATGGTTGGACTTTAGGACATGCTGTCTATGTTTGGATGCTGGGTTGAGTGTAGGTTGTGTGTCCTGAGCACTATGAAACTGTTTAAGGGCTCTGAGTACTATCCTATGATCTACAAATACCTCTAGTTCTTTAGTTACACATCCCATTGAAACAATGCATTTAATTAGGTATTTACTCAAGCATAACTTCCAGATACACTAAAACCGGTGGTATTGTTCTTAAGACACACACACACACACACACACACACACACACACACACACACACACACACACACACACACACACACACACACACACACACACACACACACACACACACACACAAAGACAGTCTGGCTCCATGTCTGGGTTAGTCCCGATGTAAATGGAATGAATCTCTCACTGGGTGTTCTTTCTTCTGGATAATACCATAGAAATAGAATGATTCTATTTTACAAGTTGTTAGCTATCCCATTAAACCATAGTCGAAAACCACATACTTTCATCTTCCGTCCATCCGTCTCGCAATGGAGGATTCAACTCTGTTGTCGGTGGTCCCCATTCAAACAAATGACATCTGGCGCTACGTAACATGAGTTCTCATGGTTAATGTGAATGGGGCACAATGCCTAAACTTTAGGGTATACGCTACCGTTCAAAAGTTTGGGGTCACTTCGGAATGTCCTTGTTTTTGAAAGAAAAGCCTTTTTTTTTTGTTCATTAAAATAACATAACATTTATCAGAAATACAGTGTAGACATTGTTAATGTTGTAAATTACTATTGTAGCTGGAAACGGCTGATTTTTTAATGGAATATCTACATAGGCGTACAGAGGCCCATTATCAGCAACCATCACTCCTGTGTTCCAATGGCACGTTGTGTTAGCTAATCCAAGTTTATAATTTTAAAAGGCTAATTGATTATTAGAAAACACTTTTGCAATTATGTTAGCAAAGCTGAAAACTGTTGTTCTGTTAAAAGAAGCAATAAAACTGGCCTTCTTTAGACTAATTGAGTATCTGGAGCATCAGCATTTGTGGGTTCGATTACAGGCTCAAAATGGCCAGAAACAAAGACCTTTCTTCTGAAACTCATCAGTCTATTCTTGTTCTGAGAAATTAAGGTTATTCCCTGCAAGAAATTGCCAAGAAACTGAAGATCTCGTACAACGCTGTGTACTACTCCCTTCACAAAACAGCACAAACTTTCTATTCTAACCAGAATAGAAAGAGGAGTGGGAGGCCCCGGTGCACAACTGAGCAAGAGGACAAGTACATTAGAGTGTCTAGTATGAGAAACAGATGCCTCAAGTCCTCAACTGGCAGGTTCATTAAATAGTACCCGCAAAACACCAGTCTCAACGTCAACAGTGAAGAGGCGACTCAGGGATGTTGGCCTTCTAGGCAGAGTTGCAAAGAATAAGCCATATCTCAGACTGGCCAATAAAAAGAAAAGATTAAGATGGGCAAAATAACACAGACACTAGACAGAGGAACTCTGCCTAGAAGGCCACCATCTTGGAGTCGCCTCTTCACTGTTGACGTACCATTGGAACACAGGAGTGATGGTTGCTGATAATTGGCCTCTGTACATCTATGTAGATACTCCATAAAAAAATCAGCCGTTTCCAGCTACAATAGTAATTTACAACATTAACAATGTCTATACTGTATTTCTGATCAATTTGATGTTATTTTAATGGACAAAAAATGTGCTTTTCTTTGTGACCCCAAACTTTTGAACGGTAGTGTATGTGTCAAACTCAATTCATCAATCGAGTACAAGGGAGGATTGCGTGGACACTTGGCCCTCCGTGGAATAAGGTCACTAGTAAGGAACTTCCCTCACCTACTTGTCTTAATTGAGAGGAAAAAACAAAAACCCGCAGACACTTGGCCCTCGGTGGAATGAGTTTGACACCCTTGCTTTATAGCATAACTGTAGCGTGCCAATAAATGCCAATTTCCAAATGCTTTTGGTAACTTGGGCAGAAAATGTTGATCCACTGAGGCAAAAAGGACAATGTCAAAGTTGAATTCAATAAGAGAAAAGCAGTGGAGAGATAAAAATGAATAGAAGGAGGGCCAGAACAGTAGCCTCGTGTTTGGGAAAGATTTGGTGAAGTGGTAAAAGAGGATGATAACTATGTTATGTGTGACAATTGTAAGACGCTATACAAATTAGACAGTCACAAGATGTGGACTTCAAAATGGCGCTTCTAAGTGAACTGTACTGTTCAGATGGGCTAAATGGAATAGTAGCTTAACTGAAATCTGGACACTGACTGTAGGTCTACAACTGCTCATACAGCCTTAATATTAACTCCTACAGAATTAATTTCAGTAAAATTACTTCAATCACATAAAATATGCATCCAAGCTGAACTTAAATCTTGCCGTCGTTTTAACAGCTTTTAATTTCCTTAAAATCCGTCAAACTGAAATTTTGGACTGAAAATATTTCTGTATTTTTTTTTTTTGCATTTTCTCCTCGCTCCTTAAACAGCTTTGCCTTGTGAGAGAAGCAGAGATGAAGGAGTAAACAAACTTTACCGACGTCAACTAGGTTGAAGCATTAATTCAATCGATTTATTACATTCTTCTGGGAAGCAAGGTTGATTTAGTGTTCTAGGGCAACAAGTAATGACAGAAGAGAAGCTGCATGTATTTAATTATAGGCAAGTTGACTAACAAATAGCCTAGCAAAATGTCTGAAATTACAACTAGAAACATATTCCTGTCTAAAAAGGCCTGTCCAATCGTTCCGCCAGGTACGGGCCTTGCGGATGGGTTATTAGTAATTGCGGGCCTGTTCGGGTGAACAAACAGCTGACTCGCGCATCACTAGCATGAGTGTCTTTGTACTTCATTACAGACATCAAAGATTATGTTAGGCGTACCACCACCTCCCAGCACTCCCATCTCAGCCAGAGCAGACAGAGTCACAGAGAATCACATTCACCATCCACTACAGTAAATCAAATCACTCAGGGGCGCAACTTTCACTGGGGACAAGGGGTCATGGGGGGGACAAAAATACAATTTCAGAATACAGGGGGGGGGGGGGGGGGGGGGGGGGATTCTGCAATTGCATTTTTGTCCCTCTTCAGTTTTACCATTGCAATATAATACAATAAGTGTGCTTTCGGACAATGCGGACGCCTCCGAGTGGTTGGGTAGGCTGTTTGGAGTGTTCAGCCGGGTGGATTTAGGACCACGCAGACACCACAGAGTGGGCTGGGAGCATAGTTCAGTATATATGTGTTGCCCCCTTTCACCGAGCTTTAGAAGCAAGCAGCGCAGAAACTGGCTACTCTTCAATTGACTGATGTAGTTGGCAAGGTAAAAAACGAAACTAGTGTTTATTCGCAGAAGCTTGGTATCTTGAGGCGTGTGTGTGTGTGTGTGTGTGTGTGTGTGTGTGTGTGTGTGTGTGTGTGTGTGTGTGTGTGTGTGTGTGTCACTGTGTTGCACTCTCATTATCCAACTGTCAAATCACCCAAAAGACCTTGGCCTCTCCACGTGGGGAGACAGAGCTATAAATAAGATAATAACTTGGGTATAAAATAATGAATATACGTGGATTTGTCTCTGCACATGTACGAATACAAGCACACACACACTCGCACACATACACACTGTTCTTTCATTACTGCAGGGCCGACAGAAGCGGTCGCTTATGGCCCCCGGCCGCTAGGGGGTCAGTGACCCCCCCTCCCCCCCCAAAAAACCTGTCATGGCCAAATTAGCAACCATACATTCAGGGCACAAACCCAGGGGTTCTGACCTCCAGGGTTCACAAATTATTTAGTCACTCTCACTCAGATATCATATTAACATTCACAAGTCATGAAAAAAGCTGTAAAACTGTTAAAACTGGCATTGCTTCATCTGTGCATCTCAGCTACGGAAAACAGTAACGAGAAAAGACCAATGTAAAAGAGAGGATTAGTATTGATAGAAGGGAGGGAGGGAGGGAGGGAGGGAGGGAGGGAGGGAGGGAGGGAGGGAGGGAGGGAGGGAGGGAGGGAGGGAGGGCTGTCTCTTTTCAGAGGATAAGTCAGGATGGAGAACCATTAGAAGTTAGCAATGAGTTGAGTGATTATGACACTGCTCTGAATTCCCTGTGTTCTGTTCAGACTTTGTTTTGTTCAGACTGTGTTCTGTTCAGAGTAGTTAAAGAGGAAGGGCAAATACTCTGTGATCCAAATAATCCCAAATCATCGCAATTGGGTTAAGGTCGGGTGATTGTGGAGGCCAGGTCATCTGATGCAGCACTCCATCACTCCATCTCTCTCCTTCTTGGTCAAATAGCCCTTACACAGCCCGGAGGTGTGTTTTTGGTCTTTGTCCTGTTGAAAAACAAATGATCCCACTAAGCACAAACCAGATGGGATGGCGTATCGCTGCAGAATGCTATGGTAGCCATGCTGGTTAAGTGTGCCTTGAATTCTAAATAAATCACTGCCAGTGTCACCAGCAAAGCTCCCCCACACCATCACACCTCCGCCTCCATGCTTCATAGTGAGAACCGCACATACAGAGACCATCTGTTCACCTACTCTGTGTCTCACAAAGTCACGGCGGTTGGAACCAAAAATCTCAAATTTGGACTCATCAGACCAAAGGACAGATTTCCACCGGTCTAATGTCCATTGCTCATGATTCTTGGCCCAAGCAAGTCTCTTCTTTTATTGGTGTCCTTCAGACCAAAGGACAGATTTCCACCGGTCTAATGTCCATTGCTCATGATTCTTGGCCCAAGCAAGTCTCTTCTTTTATTGGTGTCCTTCAGACCAAAGGACAGATTTCCACCGGTCTAATGTCCATTGCTCATGATTCTTGGCCCAAGCAAGTCTCTTCTTTTATTGGTGTCCTTTAGTAGTGGTTTCTTTGCAGCAATTCGACCATAAAAGTCGGATTCATGCAGTCTCCTCTGAAGAGTTGATGTTGAGATGTGTCTGTTACTTGAACTCTATGAAGCATTTATTTGGGCAGCAATTTCTGAGGCTGCTAACTCTAATGAACGTATCCTCTGCAGCAGAGGTAACTCTGGGTCTTCCTTTCCTGTGTTGGTCCTCATGAGAGCCAGTTTCATCATAGCGCCTGATGGTTTTTGCGACTGCACTTGAAGAAACTTTCAAAGTTCTTGACATTTTCCGCATTGACTGACCTTCATGTCTTAAAGTAATGGTGGACTGTTGTTTCTCTTTGCTTATTTGAGCTGTTCTTGTCATAATATGGACTTGGTCTTTTTCCATATAGGGCTCTTATGTATACCACCCCTACCTTGTCACAACCCAACTGATTGGCTCAAATGCATGAAGAAGGAAATAATTTCCACAATTTAACTTTTAACAAGGCACACCTGTTAATTGAAATGCATTCCAGGTGACTACCTCATGAAGCTGGTTGAGAGAATGCCAAGGGTGTGCAAAGCTGTCATCAAGGCAAAGGGTGGCTACTTTGAAGAATCTCAAATATAACTCATATTTTGATTTGTTTGACACTTTTTTGATTACCACATTATTCCATATGTGTTATTTCATAGTTTTGATGTCTTCACTATTATTCTACAATGTAGAAAATAGTCAAAATAAACTGGAATGAGTAGGTGTGTCCAAACTTTTGACTGGTACTGTATATGTCCCCTGTAGACATAAGAAGAGTACACAAACAGTTGAGGATCAGACAAAGATATGTTGTTATGGACACACAGCAGAGGAGGCTGGTTGGAGGAACTATAAGAGGACAGGCTCATTGTGATGGCTGGAATGGAATTAATGGAATGGTATCAAACACATCAAACGTATAAACCATTCAAGCCATTACGATGAGCTCGTCCTCCTATAACTCCTCCCACCAGCCTCCTCTGACACACAGTATCTGCAATTAGTAATCTACAGCACATACAGATCTGGGACCAGGCTAAGATTGCTCTTTACTCATTGAGGTCCATTAACGGCAGGCCTGAACCCTAGGATGTTGGCCATGCTGAGGATGTTGGTCTGGTTGGACATGCCGGGGATGTTGGTCTAGTTGGCCATGATGGGGATGTTGGTCTAGTTGGTCATGCTGGGGATGTTGGTCTGGTTGGCCATGATGGCGGGATGTTGGTCTAGTTTGCCATGCTGGAGGGATCAAATCAAAATCAAATCAAGTTTATTTTATATAGCCCTTCGTACATCAGCTAATATCTCGAAGTGCTGTACAGAAACCCAGCCTAAAACCCCAAACAGCAAGCAATGCAGGTGTAGAAGCACGGTGGCTAGGAAAAACTCCCTAGAAAGGCCAAAACCTAGGAAGAAACCTAGAGAGGAACCAGGCTATGAGGGGTGGCCAGTCCTCTTCTGGCTGTGCCGGGTGGAGATTATAACAGAACATGGCCAAGATGTTCAAAATGTTCATAAGTGACAAGCATGGTCAAATAATAATCAGGAATAAATGTCAGTTGGCTTTTCATAGCCGATCATTAAGAGTTGAAAACAGCAGGTCTGGGACAGGTAGGGGTTCCATAACCGCAGGCAGAACAGTTGAAACTGGAATAGCAGCAAGGCCAGGTGGACTGGGGACAGCAAGGAGTCATCATGCCCGGTAGTCCTGACGTATGGTCCTAGGGCTCAGGTCCTCCGAGAGAGAGAAAGAAAGAGAGAAGGAGAAAATTAGAGAGAGCCAAGATTTTCAAAATGTTCATAAATGACAAGCATGGTCAAATAATAATCAGGAATAAATGTCAGTTGGCTTTTCATAGCCGATCATTAAGAGTTGAAAGCAGCAGGTCTGGGACAGGTAGGGGTTCCATAACCGCAGGCAGAACAGTTGAAACTGGAACAGCAGCAAGGCCAGGTGGACTGGGGACAGCAAGGAGTCATCATGCCCGGTAGTCCTGACGTATGGTCCTAGGGCTCAGGTTCTCCGAGAGAGAGAAAGAAAGAGAGAAGGAGAGAATTAGAGAGAGCATACTTAAATTCACACAGGACACTGGATAAGACAGGAGAAGTACTCCAGATATAACCAACTGACCCTAGCCCCCCGACACATAAACTACTGCAGCATAAATACTGGAGGCTGAGACAGGAGGGGTCAGGAGACACTGTGGCCCCATCCGATGATACCCCCGGACAGGGCCAAACAGGAAGGATATAACCCCACCCACTTTGCCAAAGCACAGCCCCCGCACCACTAGAGGGATATCTTCAACCACCAACTTACAATCCTGAGACAAGGCCGAGTATAGCCCACAAAGATCTCCACCACAGCACAAACCAAGGGGGGCGCCAACCCAACATCCCTGGGTTGACCCAACATGCTGGGGATGTTGATTTAGTTGGCCATGCTGGGGATGTTGGTCTATTTGGCCATGCTGGGGATGTTGGTCTAGTTGGCCATGCCAGGGATGTTGATCTAGTTTGCTATGCCAGGGATGTTGGTCTAGTTTGCCATGCTGGGGATGTTGGTCTAGTTGGCCATGCTGGAGGGATGTTGATTTAGTTGGCCATGCTGGGGATGTTGGTCTAGTTGGCAATGCTGGGGATGTTGGTCTGGTTGGTCATGCTGGGGATGTTGGTCTAGTTGGCAATGCTGGGGATGTTGGTCTGGTTGGTCATGCTGGGGATGTTGGTCTAGTTGGCAATGCTGGGGATGTTGGTCTGGTTGGACGTGTTGTGTCCCTGTACGGTCACATTAGCATCCAGAGCCCTGACAGAACCTAGACAGGAGATGACAGAACATCCATTTATTATGGCTTGTCTCTCTCTCTTTCTTTCTTTCTTTCTTTCTCTCTCTCTCTCTCTCTCTCTCTCTCTCTCTCTCTCTCTCTCTCTCTCTCTCTCTCTCTCTCTCTCTCTCTCTCTCTCTCTCTCTCTCTCTCTCTCTCTCTCTCTCTCTCTCTCTCTCTCTCTCTCTCTCTCTCTCTCTCTCTCTCTCTCTCTCTCTCTCTCTCTCTCTCTCTCTCTCTCACACACACACACACACACACACACACACACACACACACACACACACACACACACACACTGTGCCATTTAACAGAGTGCTCTCCCTTCCTCTCCACAGGCAATCACAAACAGCTTGGTGTCCAATAACGACCTCTTCTTCTATATAGACAGTATATAATATGTTATCATAAGTACTGTATGTGTGATTCTACCCTCCACGAACAGTCTCACACTCTGAGATCATCATCAGCAGTAGACAACACAGAGCATTACAGCCTGTTACATCAGCAGATGCACACAAACACACATTAACACACTCACATTCCAGTTCACACACGCAGATACACAAATGCACGCACACACAGACATGACCCACACACACACACCGCCGCATGATCCAGGGGAGAGCTAGTTCAGAGTTACGGTAGGGAACATAAATTATATGAAGTATGAATACTGAACGCAGAACACAGCAACAGCAGTATATTGAATTATCTTTCCTCTAGCTACAGTAACTGCGTCATCCCTCCAAAACGATATGACCACTCTAGCTACGTTTTTGTATTTTGCTGTTTGTGATTTAAACACTTTCATAAGATATTGTGAAGGTTGCACTGGAAGGGCAAAGGGTAATCTGTTCATAATAATCAAGCTTTTCATTTTTCCTTCCCTCCTCTTCTAAAGATTCATTATGGATTTCTGCCTGGTTGTCTTCTAGTGCCGTTATATCTCCCCCTATCCTTCTCCCTTCTATCTGCTTTCTCCTCTGGCTCCCTTACCCCCTCTCCGCCTGCCCCCCCCCCCCCCCCTCTCCCTACCTCCCCCTCTCCCCCTGCCTCCCCCATCCCCTCTCCCCCTGCCTCCCCGTCCCCTCTCCCCTCTCCCCCTCTCCCCCTGCCTCCCCGTCCCCTCCCCTTCCTCCCCCTGCCCCCCCGCTCTCCTTCCTCCCCCTGGCCCCCCGCCTCCCCTTCTCTCACTTCTGCCCTCTCCCCCTCCCCTCTGCCGCCCTCTCCCCCCTCTCCCCCTCTCACAGTGAAACAATTCAAACAACAACTATTTCTATTCTCCCATGGCGTTCCCTCGTTTATCTGCTTTTCACAGACCTCCTGCTCTCACCTTCAATGGGATTGATTGTGCGCTCACACACACATGCACAAACACACACACACACACTCACACAATGCGTCATCCCAAAGGGGATGGGAGCAGAACAAAACACGAGTGGGAATATTTGAACTAACGGTGGGGGGTGAGGATGGTGTGAGAAGGGGGAGAGGAAGGGGAGGAAAGGTATCATTCAGCTGTTAAAACATGCCGTTTCCACTGCTTGTAGGTCACCTGACTTCTTGTATATCACCTGACTGCTTGTATATCACCTGACTGCTTGTACACTTTGCTGCTTGTAGGTCACCTGACTGCTTGTAGGTCACCTGACTGCTTGTAGGTCACCTGACTGCTTGTATATCACCTGACTGCTTGTACACTTTGCTGCTTGTAGGTCACCTGACTGGTCGTAGGTCACCTGGCTGCTTGTAGGTCACCTGGCTGCTTGTAGATCACCTGACTGCTTGTAGGTCACCTGACTGCTTGTAGGTCACCTGGCTGCTTGTAGGTCACCTGACTGCTTGTAGGTCACCAGGCTGCTTTTAGGTCACCTGCATGTTTGTAGATCACCTGACTGATTGTAGGTCACCTGGACGCCAGCATAGGACTGGAGATACCAACTAAACAAACTTTCCCTGTGGGAATAAGGACATACCTCCATTTTATTCTAAAGGGCTGTGTCTGAGTGTCTGAGTGTCTGAGTGTCTGAGTGTCTGAGTGTCTGAGTGTGTGTATGTGTGTGCGTGCGTGCGTGTATGTGTCTACTTGTGTCAATGAAAGTCTTTGACACAAGATGTCAAACTAGCCCTCTGGATGTTTGTGGTAAACTAAACAAATGTACAGTCTGAGATGATCTTTTCATCTCTTTACTCTCCTACAATCTTTGATCTCTCTGCATCATCATGACCAAAGTGATAGATAATGTGCTTATTCACAATTAACTGTTAGTATTCTTTGGGGATATTGTTCATCTGACCGTGGTCTTTGGATAAGACGTAGGGAGTACTCAGCAGTTCACTACAGCCTTCAAATCCACATGGACGTAGCTCATTAAATATACCACAGTATACATATTTAATTAATGTAATAACACGTGAGGTGAATCCATACTGTGGGGATGAAATTCATTTCAAATATAGACATCTCCTATAGTGGAAGCACATGATGTGACCTGATTCTAAAATCACCAACATACATTGCAGGGACTGTGCATGATTCCTCTGGCCTGTAATCAGTGATCATCCCTGTAGAATTGCATTTTTTTTTTCTTCATTATTTAAAAATGTAATTGTTTTTGATCTGTCAATGTTTACTTGATAGTCTATTACAAATCAGCCTGACAGTGTTTTCTTTCACAGTATTTTATTCTGAAATGGTTTGAAGTGACTGAAATGCATCAGAAAGGTATTGCGAAGTTCAGAAGATCTGAAGATCATTAGGCTATAATGTTGTATGATCTTCTGTGTAGAAAAGAACGTCATCATTGATGATGAGCCACATTTGTAGGAAGAAAACAGAAACTGCTCTGTTTATTACAACCTCCTGTAGCGGCTACTAGAGTTTACTGACGTTACCCCGGTTTTATGAACCACACACACATGTTCTCTTTTCTCCCAATTTTAAAATCAGGCGACCCCTAGTTTTGGAAACCCTGGCTTCTCAGCACAGTTCCTAGGCCAGATAAGTGTAACTCCTGTTGGAACTGGTAAGGTTGTGGTAGATATAATACTCCTCTTACCTTACTGCTAGCAAGTTACCCAGTTATCTTTGTAACTCCAGTCGATTTATTTACCTTCTGTTCGTGGATTAATTTCCAGTGTTTGTGTTTGTCTTGTGTTTGGTGCCACTTCTCGGAGCTCTGCCTGCAGATGTGAGAGTAATCACCTGCAGTTGATTGAGAAGCACACTCTTCTTTTCCCGTGGTACACCCCTAAATGTTGAGGCAATGGTTTTGCCCAAGTAGTGACTCAAGCAGGGCCGTAGCTACATACGGTATTAGGACATCAAGCTCCAGACCTCAGTAATTTATATAAAAATAAATAAATAAATTGGGGACCTAAGTCAGGGTCTCAATTTACTTTTGGGAGTTAGAATACACAAGGTGGGGCCTCCCGGGTGGCGCAGTGGTCTAGGGCACTGCATCGCAGTGCTAGCTGCGCCACCAGAGTCTCTGGGTTCGCGCCCAGGCTCTGTCGCAGCCGGCCGCGACCGGGAGGTCCGTGGGGCGACGCACAATTGGCATAGCGTCGTCCGGGTTAGGGAGGGTTTGGCCGGTAGGGATATCCTTGTCTCATCGCGCTCCAGCGACTCCTGTGGCGGGCCGGGCGCAGTGCGCGCTAACCAAGGGGGCCAGGTACACGGTGTTTCCTCCGACACATTGGTGCGGCTGGCTTCCGGGTTGGAGGCGCGCTGTGTTAAGAAGCAGTGCGGCTTGGTTGGGTTGTGCTTCGGAGGACGCATGGCTTTCGACCTTCGTCTCTCCCGAGCCCGTACGGGAGTTGTAGCGATGAGACAAGATAGTAATTACTAGCGATTGGATACCACGAAAATTGGGGAGAAAATGGGATAAAAAAAAGTTTAGGTGCAATTTCGAAAATTGGTGGCAGCAGTTTTCCTCTTGTTTGAATTGGGGTATTTAGAATACTATATAGGTAGAAAACATTGAACAGAACCAGGCTATGTCGATAACTACATTTAGAAAAATAATCATATAAAACCTGAATTCACAGAGCTTGGGAACACCTGCTTTTTCCATGACATAGACTGACCAGGTGAAAGCTTTGATCCCTATTGATGTCAACTTTTAACCTCTCTTGGGCACGTGAGACGGTAGCGTCCCACCACTTCAACAGCCAGTGAAACTGCTGGGCGCCAAATTCAAATACAGAAATACTCAGTATAAAAATTCGGAAAACAAAACATATTTTACATAGGTTTAAAGATTAACTTCTCGTGAATCCAACCACGGTGTCAGATTTAAAAAATGCTTTACGGTGAAAGCATACATTACGATTATGAATAATTACAAACAGTAGCCAGCCAGATAGAACAGTTACACAATTTAGAAATAGAGATCAAATTAATCCCTTACCTTTGATGATATTCATATGGTTGCACTCAGCAGACATTCATTTACTCAATAAATGTTCCTCTTGTTCAATAAAGTCTCTTTATACCCAAAAACCTCCGTTTTGTTCGCGCATTTTCTTCAAAACAGGAAGACAAAAAAAAATCCTAATTGTATCCGTAAAGTTCATAGAAACATGTCAAACGATGTTTATATTCAAACCTCAGGTTGTTTTTAGCCTAAATAATGGATACTATTTCAACCGGACAATAACGTCGTCAATATAAAATGTAAACAAGAAACGCACTCTCTCGGTCTTGCGCAGGAAAAAGCTCCGTGAAACCTTAGGGTCCACTCATTCAGACTGATCTTACTTCCTAATTTTTCATACAAGACTGAAACACATTCTAAAGACTGTTGACATCTAATGGAAGGCATAGAAACTGCAAGTTGAGTCCTAAGTCAAGGGATACTGTAATGGCATTGAATAGAAAACTACAAACCAAAAAAAAAACTACTTCCTGAATGGATTTTTCTCAGGTTTTCGCCTGCAAAATCAGTTCTGTTAACCTGTTTGGCGTGCAAGCCCGACGTCGGTACACTTATGACAACAGCCACTTCAAGTGCAGGGCGCGAAATTCAAAATATATTTTTTTTAAATATTTAACTTTCACACATTAACAAGTCCAATACAGCATATGAAAGGTACACATCTCGTGAATCCAGCCAACATGTCCGATTTTTAAAATGTTTTACAGGGAAGACACAATATGTAAATCTATTAGCTAACCACGTTAGCAAAAGACTCCACTTTTATTACTCCATCAGTTTTTGACTCCATCAGTAGCTATCACAAATTCGGCCAAATAAAGATATAAATAGCCACTAACCAAGAAACAACCTCATCAGATGACAGTCTGATAACATATTTATTGTATAGCATGTTTTTTTCGAAAAATGTGCATATTTCAGGTATAAATCATAGTTTACATTGCAGCTACATTCAGAAATTGCACCGAAAGCAGCCATAATATTTACAGACACCAACGTCAAATACCTAATTACTCATCATAAAACATTTCTGAAAAATACATAGTGTACAGCAAATGAAAGACAGGCATCTTGTGATGCCAGACAATATTTCCGATTTATTAAGTGTTTTACAGCGAAAACAAAATGTTGCGTTATATTAGCTTAGCACAATAGCCAGAAACACTTGGGCGCCGGCGACTACGACAGATATATGAAATAACATCATAAATTGGGTCTTACTTTTGCTGATCTTTCATCAGAATGTTGAACAAGGTGTCCTTTGTCCAGATGAGTCGTTGTTTGGATTCAGAATGGCAACTTTCTCTCTCCATTTAGCAAGCGCGCTAGCCGGGTTGCACGGATCTCTCCATGTAAACAAACGGAAGAGAACGGAACACGGCAAAACTCCCGAAAAAATTTCAATAATCTGATGAAACTATATTGAAAAAACATACTTTACGATGATATGGTGACATGTATCAAATAAAATCAAAGCCGGAAATAATAGTCGCCTATAACGTCAGCAAAACAAAAGGCAACCCCACTGTCCAAATCGCGTTCTTCAGAGTACCGGAACTGGGGTACACGTCATTCCAAGAGGATTTATTCCATCCCAGATCGAGATAATCACCTCATTTCTTCTCTCACAGCCTTCTTGACACCCAGAGGAAGGTGTATGACGTGCATGTATACTAATAGCTCTTGTGCCCATTTATAGGCAGGAAGAGGAAGAGAGCATCGATTTCAGACTTTGAACTTCCGGGTCAGGAAAAGTGCTGCAGAATGAGTTCTGTTTCACTCAGAGAAATAATTCAAACGGTTTTAGAAACTAGAGAGTGTTTTCTATCCAATAGTAATAATAATATGCATATTGTACGAGCAAGAATTGAGTACGAGGCCGTTTGAAATGGACACATTTTATCAGGCTACTCAATACTGCCCCTTGCAGCCATAAGAAGTTAAACTCACAGACACTATTGTAACAGTTTTGGGAAATGTAGAGTGTTTTCTATCCAAATCTACCAGTTATATGCATATCATATCTTCTGGGCCCAAGAAACAGGCCGTTTAATTTGGGCATGCATTTCATCCAAAATTCCGAATGCTGCCCCCTACCCTAGAGAAGTTAAATCCACTTCAATCAGTGTAGATGAAGGGGAGGAGACAGGTTAAAGAGGATTTTTAAGCCTTGAGACAAATGAGACATGGATTGTGTATGTGTGCCATTCAGAGGGTGAATGGAAAAGACAAAATATTTAAGTGCCTTTGAACGGGTATGGTAGGAGGTGCAAGGCGCACCAATTTGAGTGTGTCAAGAACTGCAACACTGCTGGGTTTTTCACACTCAGCATTTTCCAGTGTGTATCAAGAATGGTCCACCATACCACAACTTGGAGTCAACATGGGCCAGCATCCCTGTGGAACGCATGCCCCAACGAATTGACGCTGTTCTGAGGGCAAAAGTGGGTGCAACTCAATATGTTTTGTACACTCAGTGCATTCGGAAAGTATTCAGACCCCTTGACTTTTTCCAAATTTTTTATGTTACAGCCTTTTTCTAGAATTGATTGCTGTAACGGCTCTCGTGTGTAGAATGAAGAGTGGACCAAGGCGCAGCGTGGTAGGTGTACATCGTCTTTCTATTGATGACACCAAAACAAAATAACAAAGACAAAAAACAAAAGCGAACAGTTCTGTCAGGCACAGACACTAAACAGAAAACAAGATCCCACAAAACTCAAAAGGAAAATGACAACTTATATATGATCCCGAAACAGAGACAATGATAGACAGCTGCCTCTGATTGGGAACCACACTCGGCCAAAAACAAAGAAATAGTTGGCTGGGCGGCCAAACTTCTTCCATTTAAGAATTATGGAGGAATATGTGTTCTTGGGGACCTTCAATGCTGCAGAAATGTTTTGGTACCCTTCCCCAGATCTGTGCCTCGACACAATCCTATCTCGGAGCTCTACGGGTAATTCAATCGACCTCATGGCTTGGTTTTTGCTCTGACATGCACTGTCAGCTGTGGGACCTTTATATAGACAGGTATGTGCCTTATCCAAATCATGTCCAATTAATTGAATTTACCTGGTCAGTCTATGTTAGTATATATAGTATGATTTCTAGCAGAGCTAACGTTAGCATAGTGTATTCCCATTACGGTCCATCAGTTCCAGAATAAGTCTTTTTTTTTAAACATATTGTACCTATTAAATATTTACGATTTGTTTAGTCCCTGAATTCTTATATCACATCTTTCTCTGTTTATTTTTTTTGAGGGATATAATATTTGCCTGTTCTAAATGGGTGGGCTAAGAAGAGAATGTTGAACTAAAATTTGAAGTGGCTTTAATCTATCCACTCAGCTACGCAAACTACCCAAATTATGACTAAAGATGAGGGAAGGAGAATACTTAAATATCTCTTAAATCCTCAGAAATGCTATTGCAGTCATGCAGTTGATATAGTCAAATAACCGCTACATTAGTGTTACCCTCAGCTCCTATGAAGTGTTTTTTGTTTTATTTAGAGCCTCCTAATTGAATTGTAAAGAGCTCTAGCATGTACATTGTAATGACATTAAACCCCACTCTGCTTCATGAGAGCAATTCGTTTTCAGAATCCACAGCCAGGGTATCACACTGTGTTTGTTTATGAGTTTAGGTAATAATCAATAGAGCTCATGTTGCTACTGAATCAATGCACTTGAAAGGTTTGGCTTAGGATGGGATGGAATGGGATGGCTCACTGCTTCTGGGGCTCTCCACTTAAATGTATTTTGTCAAGTGGTGAATATATGACTACAACTTTATTATTGATAATGACTTGAAATGTGTAAATTGTCATTTGAGAGAGAGAGAGAGAGAGAAAGAGAAAGAGAGAGAGAGAGAGAGAGAGAGAGAGAGAGAGAGAGAGAGAGAGAGAGAGAGAGAGAGAGAGAGTGAGAGTGAGAGAGAGAGAGAGAGAGAGAGTGTGCTGGCTGGCATGAGAGAACACTTTCTGTAGACTATAAATCCATGAACACACCTCAGAGGGGACCCTGGCACACACACACAATGTTTGATATTATCCTTTTAACTCAAATGGAAAATGTAATGCAAAACTTTTCTTACAAACGGATGGTGAATTTCAATAACCTGCGCCGTCGGATTTGACTCTCAAACTGCATGTCCTGACCACTCCATGCTTTTAAGCAGGTTAGCATTTCTCGTCATGAATCTTGTTCTGGAGGCAGCTCTGCAGAGTGGTCACAAGCTGGAAGAGCCATAAAGTCATAAAATCAGATTATAAACCGAACCTTAACTCTAACCCCAACCTTAACCACACTGCTAACCCTAATGCTTAACCCTAACCTTAAATGAAAAAATAAAATGTTTATTTTCATGAATTTTTACAATATTGCTAATTATGACTTTGCAGCTGGCCTAACGGGAAATTTCTCAGTTCTGCCTCCAGGTCAAGACTCACAATAAACATCAACTTGCCTGGATAACAGCAGAGGAGTACAGTAGATCTCACACAAATTTTTAGGGATCCTGGGAGACCATACTCCATACTCCTAACCCTACACTCCTAACCCTCCCAGCTAGAGGTGTTGTGGTGACCATATTATCGCCACACCAGCAGTCATGATTCAGTAAAATCCCACATGATGATTGAGTCATGGTATTCTCCTGCTACAGCAGATGCTCTGTAGGCTACATTAATGGTGATGATGAATTGGTAGTACCCAACTGTCTAATGACCGCAGGTCGCTAATGTCCTGGTACTCAGCCCTCTGTTGATCCTTCATCAGGTCCTAATGGCCTGGTTTTCAGCCCTCTGTGAACCCTCCATTAGGTACTAATGGCCTGGTACTCAGCCCTCTTTTGACCCTCCATCAGGTCCTAATGATCTGGTACTCAGGGCTCTATTGTCCCTCCATCAGGTCCTAATGGTCTGGTACTCGGGGCTCTATTGTCCCTCCATCAGGTCACTAATGGTCTGGTACTCAGGGCTCTATTGTCACTCCATCAGGTTACTAATGGTCTGGTACTCAGGGCTCTATTGTTCCTCCATCAGGTTCTAATGGCCTGGTACTCAGTTCCTAATGGTCTGGTACTCAGGACTCTATCTGGTCACTAATGGTCTGGTACTCAGGGCTCTATTGTTCCTCCATCAGGTCACTAATGGCCTGGTACTCAGGACTCTATTGTTCCTCCATCCGGTCACGAATGGTCTGGTACTCAGGACTCTATTGTTCCTCCATCAGGTCCTAATGGCCTGGTACTCAGGGCTCTAGCGTTCCTCCATCAGGTCCTAATGGTCTGGTACTCAGGACTCTATTGTTCCTCCATCAGGTCCTAATGGCCTGGTACTCAGGGCTCTAGCGTTCCTCCATCAGGTCCTAATGGTCTGGTACTCAGGGCTCTATTGTTCCTCCATTAGGTCCGAATGGTCTGGTACTCTGGGCTCTATTGTTCCTCCATCTGGTCCTAATGGTCTGGTACTCAGGACTCTATTGTTCCTCCATCCGGTCACTAATGGGCTGGTACTCAGGGCTCTATTGTTCCTCCATCAGGTCCTAATGGTCTGGTACTCAGGGCTCTAGCGTTTCCTCCATGAGGTGCTAATGGTCTGGTACTCAGGGCTCTAGCGCTCCTCCATCAGGTCCTAATGGCCAGGTACTCAGGGCTCTATTGTTCCTCCATCCGGTCCTACTGGTCTGGTACTCAGGACTCTATTGTTCTTCCATCCGGTCACTAATGGTCTGGTACTCAGGGCTCTATTGTTCCTCCATCAGGAAACTAATGGTCTGGTACTCAGCACTCTATTGTCCCTCCATCAGGTCCTAATGGTCTGGTACTCAGGGCTCTATATTTCCTCCATCAGGTTACTAATGGTCTGGTACTCAGGGCTCTATTGTTCCTCCATCAGGTCACTACTGGTCTGGTACTCAGGGCTCTATTGTCCCTCCATTAGGTCACTAATGATCTGGTACATTCAGGATTCTATTGTACCTCCATCAGGTCCTAATGGTCTGGTACTCATGAATCTATTGTTCCTCCACCCGGTCCTAATGGTCTGGTACTCAGGACTCTATTGTTCCTCCATCAGGTCATAATGGTCTGGTACTCAGGGTTCTATTGTTCCTCCATCAGGTCCTAATGGTCTGGTACTCAGGACTCTATTGTTCCTCCATCAGGTCCTAATGGTCTGGTACTCAGGACTCTATTGTTCCTCCATCAGGTCCTAATGGTCTGGTACTCATGACTCTATTGATCCTCCATCAGGTCCTAATGGTCTGGTACTCAGGGCTCTATTGTTCCTCCATCCGGTCCTACTGGTCCGGTACTCAGGGCTCTATTGTTCCTCCATTAGGTCCTAATGGTCTGGTACTCAGGACTCTATTGTTCCTCCATTAGGTCCTAATGGTCGGGTACTCAGGACTCTATTGTTCCTCCATCAGGTCCTACTGGTCTGGTACTCAGGGCTCTATATTTCCTCCATCAGGTTACTAATGGTCTGGTACTCAGGGCTCTATTGTTCCTCCATCAGGTCACTACTGGTCTGGTACTCAGGGCTCTATTGTCCCTCCATTAGGTCACTAATGATCTGGTACATTCAGGATTCTATTGTACCTCCATCAGGTCCTAATGGTCTGGTACTCATGAATCTATTGTTCCTCCACCCGGTCCTAATGGTCTGGTACTCAGGACTCTATTGTTCCTCCATCAGGTCATAATGGTCTGGTACTCAGGGTTCTATTGTTCCTCCATCAGGTCCTAATGGTCTGGTACTCAGGACTCTATTGTTCCTCCATCAGGTCCTAATGGTCCGGTACTCAGGGCTCTATTGTTCCTCCATTAGGTCCTAATGGTCTGGTACTCAGGACTCTATTGTTCCTCCATCCGGTCACTAATGGGCTGGTACTCAGGGCTCTATTGTTCCTCCATCAGGTCCTACTGGTCTGGTACTCAGGGCTCTAGCGTTTCCTCCATCAGGTGCTAATGGTCTGGTAGTCAGGGCTCTAGCGTTCCTCCATCAGGTCCTAATGGCCAGGTACTCAGGGCTTTATTGTTCTTCCATCCGGTCCTACTGGTCTGGTACTCAGGACTCTATTGTTCCTCCATCCGGTCACTAATGGTCTGGTACACAGGGCTCTATTGTTCCTCCATCAGGTCACTAATGGTCTGGTACTCAGCACTCTATTGTCCCTCCATCAGGTCCTAATGGTCTGGTACTCAGGGCTCTTTTTATCCTCCATCAGGTTACTAATGGTCTGGTACTCAGGGCTCTATTGTTCCTCCATTAGGTCACTAATGATCTGGTACTCAGGACTCTATTGTTCCTCCATCAGGTTTTAATGGTCTGGTACTCATGACTCTATTGTTCCTCCATCCGGTCCTAATGGTCTGGTATTCAGGACTCTATTGTTCCTCCATCAGGTCATAATGGTCTGGTACTCAGGGCTCTATTGTTCCTCCATCAGGTCCTAATGGTCTGGTACTCAGGACTCTATTGTTCCTCCATCAGGTCCTAATGGTCTGGTACTCAGGACTCTATTGTTCCTCCATCAGGTCCTAATGGTCTGGTACTCAGGACTCTATTGTTCCTCCATCAGGTCCTAATGGTCTGGTACTCAGGACTCTATTGTTCCTCCATCCGGTCACTAATGGGCTGGTACTCAGGGCTCTATTGTTCCTCCATCAGGTCCTACTGGTCTGGTACTCAGGGCTCTAGCGTTTCCTCCATCAGGTGCTAATGGTCTGGTAGTCAGGGCTCTAGCGTTCCTCCATCAGGTCCTAATGGCCA
This sequence comes from Salvelinus namaycush, assembly GCF_016432855.1. NCBI lineage: Eukaryota > Metazoa > Chordata > Actinopteri > Salmoniformes > Salmonidae > Salvelinus > Salvelinus namaycush. The sequence goes on from NC_052319.1 coordinate 35,834,232, forward strand.
GGTACTCAGGGCTCTATTGTTCCTCCATCCGGTCCTACTGGTCTGGTACTCAGGACTCTATTGTTCCTCCATCCGGTCACTAATGGTCTGGTACTCAGGGCTCTATTGTTCCTCCATCAGGTCACTAATGGTCTGGTACTCAGCAGTCTATTGTCCCTCCATCAGGTCCTAATGGTGTGGTACTCAGGGCTCTTTTTTTCCTCCATCAGGTTACTAATGGTCTGGTACTCAGGGCTCTATTGTTCCTCCATTAGGTCACTAATGATCTGGTACTCAGGACTCTATTGTTCCTCCATCAGGTTCTAATGGCCTGGTACTCAGTTCCTAATGGTCTGGTACTCAGGACTCTATCTGGTCACTAATGGTCTGGTACTCAGGGCTCTATTGTTCCTCTATCAGGTCACTAATGGCCTGGTACTCAGGACTCTATTGTTCCTCCATCCGGTCACTAATGGTCTGGTACTCAGGACTCTATTGTTCCTCCATCAGGTCCTAATGGTCTGGTACTCAGGACTCTATTGTTCCTCCATCAGGTCCTAATGGTCTGGTACTCAGGACTCTATTGTTCCTCCATCAGGTCCTAATGGTCTGGTACTCAGGGCTCTATTGTTCCTCCATCCGGTCACTAATGGGCTCGCACAGTCCCCGCAGCCGGACAACTTTCTCATGGCTACTGGAGGGAAATGCTGTAGGAATGCTCAACTGGTGTCGCTCATTCAGCCGACAGAAACTTTCAACCGGTTTTCCCCATTAAGTAGCGAGTCGGAGTCTGAGGCCGAGTCTTCTCTTGTCTCTACTCCTCCCGTTACGGGGTCTGAGACGCCGAAGGCTCCCACCATTAGCTCTGACAAATTGAAAACCCTAGTCATTGGCGACTCCATTACCCGCAGTATTAGACTTAAAACGAATCACCCAGCGATCATACACTGTTTACCAGGGGGCAGGGCTACCGACGTTAAGGCTAATCTGAAGATGGTGCTGGCTAAAGCTAAAACTGGCGAGTGTAGAGAGTATAGAGATATTGTTATCCACGTCGGCACCAACGATGTTAGGATGAAACAGTCAGAGGTCACCAAGCGCAACATAGCTTCAGCGTGTAAATCACCTAGAAAGATGTGTCGGCATCGAGTAATTGTCTCTGGCCCCCTCCCAGTTAGGGGGAGTGACGAGCTCTACAGCAGAGTCTCACAACTCAATCGCTGGTTGAAAACTGTTTTCTGCCCCTCCCAAAAGATAGAATTTGTAGATAATTGGCCCTCTTTCTGGGACTCACCCACAAACAGGACCAAGCCTGACCTGCTGAGGAGTGACGGACTCCATCCTAGCTGGAGGGGTGCTCTCATCTTATCTACCAACATAGACAGGGCTCTAACTCCTCTAGCTCCACAATGAAATAGGGTGCAGGCCAGGCAGCAGGCTGTTAGCCAACCTGCCAGCTTAGTGGAGTCTGCCACTAGCATAGTCAGTGTAGTCAGCTCAGCCATCCCCATTGAGACTGTGTCTGTGCCTCGACCTAGGTTGGGCAAAACTAAACATGGCGGTGTTCGCCTTAGCAATCTCATTAGGATAAAGACCTCCTCCATTCCTGCCATTATTGAAAGAGATCGTGATACCTCACATCTCAAAATAGGGTTACTTAATGTTAGATCCCTCACTTCAAAGGCAGTTATAGTCAATGAACTAATCACTGATCATAATCTTGATGTGATTGGCCTGACTGAAACATGGCTTAAGCCTGATGAATTTACTGTGTTAAATGAGGCCTCACCTCCTGGTTACACTAGTGACCATATCCCCCGTGCATCCCGCAAAGGCGGAGGTGTTGCTAACATTTACGATAGCAAATTTCAATTTACAAAAAAAAAAATGACGTTTTCGTCTTTTGAGCTTCTAGTCATGAAATCTATGCAGCCTACTCAATCACTTTTTATAGCTACTGTTTACAGGCCTCCTAGGCCATATACAGCGTTCCTCACTGAGTTCCCTGAATTCCTATCGGACCTTGTAGTCATAGCAGATAATATTCTAATTTTTGGTGATTTTAATATTCATATGGAGAAGTCCACAGACCCACTCCAAAAGGCTTTCGGAGCCATCATCGACTCAGTGGGTTTTGTCCAACATGTCTCTGGACCTACTCACTGCCACAGTCATACTCTGGACCTAGTTTTGTCCCATGGAATAAATGTTGTAGATCTTAATGTTTTTCCTCATAATCCTGGACTATCGGACCACCATTTTATTACGTTTGCAATCGCAACAAATAATCTGCTCAGACCCCAACCAAGGAGCATCAAAAGTCGTGCTATAAATTCTCAGACAACACAAAAATTCCTTGATGCCCTTCCAGACTCCTTCTGCCTACCTAAGGACGTCAGAGGACAAAAATCAGTTAACTTCTTATGGCTGCAGCCCGACACCGGTACACTTATGACAACAGCCAGCTCAAAGTGCAGGGCGCGAAATTCAAAATATATATTTTTTTAATATTTAACTTTCACACATTAACAAGTCCAATACAGCATATGAAAGGTACACATCTTGTGAATCCAGCCAACATGTCCAATTTTTAAAATGTTTTACAGGGAAGACACAATATGTAAATCTATTAGCTAACCACGTTAGCAAAAGACACCACTTTTTTTACTCCACCAGTTTTTTACTCCATCAGTAGCTATCACAAATTCGTCCAAATAAAGATATAAATAGCCACTAACCAAGAAACAACTTCATCAGATGACAGTCTGATAACATATTTATTGTATAGCATATGTTTTGTTAGAAAAATGTGCATATTTCAGGTATAAATCATAGTTTACATTGCAGCTACAATCAGAAATTGCACCGAAAGCAGACAGAATAATTACAGACACCAACGCCAAATAACTAAATACTCATCATAAAACATTTCTGAAAAATACATAGTGTACAGCAATTGAAAGACAGGCATCTTGTGATTCCAGACAATATTTCCGATTTATCAAGTGTTTTACAGCGAAAACACAATAGAGCGTTATATTAGCTTACCACAATAGCCAAAAACACAAGCAATTTCCCAGTAGCAAAAGTTAGCGATCGTAACAAACAAGCAAAAGATATATAATTTTTGACTAACCTTGATTTTCTTCATCAGATGACAGTCCTATAACATCAGGTTATACATACACTTATGTTTTGTTCGAAAATGTGCATATTTAGAGCTGAAATCAGTGGTTACACATTGTGCTAACTTAGCTACTTTTTCCACAATGTCTAAACAGCAACGATATTTTTCTGACACGTTTTCTGACACACATATTCTGACCAAATAGCTATTCATAAACATAAGTAAAAAATACATGTTGTATAGGAAATGATAGATCCATTAGTTCTTAATGAAATCGCAGTGTTAGAATTCTAAAAAATAACTTCATTACGACATCCAGCTTCGGTATAGCTGAGTACCCCAAAGTTGGGCGCCCACGACTAATTCACATGCACGACAGATATATGAATTAGCATCATAAAATGTTTCTTACTTTTGGTGATCTTCCATCAGAATGTTGTAGAAGGTGTCCTTTGTCAAGAACAGTCGTTGTTTGGATTTAGAACGTTCATTTTCCCTCTCGATTTAGCACGCGCACTTGCCAAGTGGCGCAAAGCTATCCAAGTCAACAAACGGAAGAGAACGGAACACGGCAAAACTCCCGAAAAAATTTCAATAATCTGATGAAACTATATTGAAAAAACATACTTTACGATGATATGGTCACATGTATCAAATAAAATCATAGCCGGAGATATTAGTCGTCCATAACGACAGCTAAACAGAAGGCAAATCCATGTCCCCTTTCGCACGCTCCAGAAAACAGAAAATGGACGGTCACGTCATACAAAGAGCTTTTATTCCACCTCAGACCAAGATAAACACGAAATGTCTTCTCTCACCGCCTCTTGACATCCAGGGGAAGGTGTATGAAGTGCACGTAGACTCTTACGTATCATGCCCATGTATAGGCAGGAAGTAGAACAGAGCATCGATTTCAGACTTTCCACTTCCTGGTCAGGAAGTTTGTGCCAAATGAGTTCTGTTTGACTCACAGATATAATTCAAACGGTTTTAGAAACTAGAGAGTGTTTTCTATCCAATAGTAATAATAATATGCATATTGTACGAGCAAGAATTGAGTACGAGGCCGTTTGAAATGGGCACCTTTTATCTGGCTACTCAATACTCCCCCTGCAGCCCAAACAGGTTAACTTCTTATCAATATGGGGAGCTGTTAGCACAATTTTTTTCTTGGTGTTTCCAAATTAAACTGCCTCGTACTCAATTCTTACTCGTACAATATGCATATTATTATTACTATTGGATAGAAAACACTCTCTAGTTTCTAAAACCGTTTGAATTATATCTGTGGGTGAAACAGAACTCGACTTAGAGCAATTTTCCTATGTGTATGTAAGAATGCAGAATTTTACTGGCTGTTCTGAGACCTGTGTATTAATTTGCCTGTCCTCTATTGGTTGGGATGCACTGCATACGCCTTCCCCTGGTTGTTAGCGAATAGGGAGACTTGAAATGGAGTTTCTACGCAGTTCAGAAAGTCTATAAATTGATTGGAATCGAGGTGTCCACCCTTTTGGATCCTCGCGCTGACGCAGAGAGGGTCTTGGCATGTCTTTTTAGAAGCTCTGGTTTTAGCTCCTATATATATCCGGCTCTGTTTTTATTCGATATAGGCTTTAAAGACATCATAATCTTGTTATTTTAAACCGATTTATATCAGTTTATGTCAGTATATTGCGATTTTCGGGTATTTCATTTTCTGACGTTGTAGAAAATTGGGTATCTCTCTTTCGCATGCCATTGTTTACTGCTAATTGCAACATGGAAGAGGACGTTCTCCAACCCAGCAACGATTCTTTTGGACAAGGACACCCATCCCAAGATTCTGATGGAAGCTCAGCTAAAAGTAAGAACTATTTATGCTGATAATTCGTTGTTCTGTTGAAAAAAGTAAAATGCATAAGACGCCATTATTTGCAGTGTAGCCTTGCGTTATCGCACCCTGTATTGCACCCTGTATATGCACATTTTCGAACAAACTCTATATGCATTGTGTAATATGATGTTACAGGACTGTCATCTGAAGAATTCTGAGAAGGTTAGTGAAAAATTAATATATTTTGGTGGTGAATACGTTATCGCTATGTTTGGCTGGAATCAATGCTGTTGTGTGGTTTGCTACTGTGCTAAGCTAATATAACGCTATATTGTGTTTTCGCTGTAAAACACTTAGAAAATCTGAAATATTGTCTGGATTCACAAGATCTGTGTCTTTCAATTGCTGTACGCTGTGTATTTTTAAGAAATGTTTTATGATGAGTAATTAGGTAATACACGTTGCTCTCTGTAGTTATTCTAGTCGAGTTGTGATGGTGGCTGCAATGGTAAACTATGATTTATACCTGAAATATGCACATTTTTCTAACAAAACCTATGCTATACAATAAATATGTTATCAGACTGTCATCTGATGAGGTTGTTTCTTGGTTAGTGGCTATTTATATCTTTATTTGGTCGAATTTGTGATAGCTACTGATGGAGTAAAAAACTGGTGGAGTAAAAAAAATGGTGTCTTTTGCTAACGTGGTTAGCTAATAGATTTACATATTGTGTCTTCCCTGTAAAACATTTTAAAAATCAGAAATGATGGCTTGATTACCAAGATGTGTATCTTTCATCTGGTGTCTTGGACTTGTGATTTAATGATATTTAGATGCTACTATTTACTTGTGACGCTATGCTAGCCTATGCTAGTCAGCTTTTTTACTGGTGGGGGTGCTCCCGGACCCGGGTTTCTGAGGAAGTAGAGGTTAACCACCTAACTGAGGAACTCAATTTAACCTTGCGCAATACCCTAGATGCAGTTGCACCCCTAAAAACGAAAAACATTTGTCATAAGAAACTAGCTCCCTGGTATACAGAAAATACCCGAGCTCTGAAGCAAGCTTCCAGAAAATTGGAACGGAAATGGCGCCACACCAAACTGGAAGTCTTCCGACTAGCTTGGAAAGACAGTACCGTGCAGTATCGAAGAGCCCTCACTGCTGCTCGATCATCCTACTTTTCCAACTTAATTGAGGAAAACAAGAACAATCCCCCCCAAAAATGTGATACTGTTGCAAAGCTAACTAAAAAGCAGCATTCCCCAAGAGAGGATGGCTTTCACTTCAGCAGTAATACATTCATGAACTTCTTTGAGGAAAAGATCATGATCATTAGAAAGCAAATTACGGACTCCTCTTTAAATCTGCGTATTCCTCCAGGGCTTAGCTGTCCTGGATCTGCACAGCTCTGCCAGGGCCTGGGATCGGGAGAGACACTTAAGTGTTTTAGTACTATATCTCTTGACACAATGATGAAAATAATCATGGCCTCTAAACCTTCAAGCTGCATACTGGATCCTATTCCAACTAAACTACTGAAAGAGCTGCTTCATGTGCTTGGCCCTCCTATGTTGAACATAATAAACGGCTCTCTATCCACCGGATGTGTACCAAACTCACTAAAAGTGGCAGTAATAAAGCCTCTCTTGAAAAAGCCAAACCTTGACCCGGAAAATATAAAAAACTATCGGCCTATATCGAATCTTCCATTCCTCTCAAAAATTTTAGAAAAAGCTGTTGCGCAGCAACTCACTGCCTTCCTGAAGACAAACAATGTATATGAAATGCTTCAGTCTGGTTTTAGACCCCATCATAGCACTGACACTGCACTTGTGAAGGTGGTAAATGACCTTTTAATGGCGTCAGACCGAGGCTGCATCTGTCCTCGTGCTACTAGACCTTAGTGCTGCCTTTGACACCATCGATCACCACATTCTTTTGGAGAGACTGGAAACCCAAATTGGTCTACACGGACAAGTTCTGGCCTGGTTTAGATCTTATCTGTCGGAAAGATATCAGTTTGTCTCTGTGAATGGTTTGTCCTCTGACAAATCAACTGTACATTTCGGTGTTCCTCAAGGTTCCGTTTTAGGACCACTATTGTTTTCACTATATATTTTACCTCTTGGGGATGTTATTCGAAAACATAATGTTAACTTTCACTGCTATGCGGATGACACACAGCTGTACATTTCAATGAAACATGGTGAAGCCCAAAAATTGCCCTCGCTAGAAGCCTGTGTTTCAGACATAAGGAAGTGGATGGCTGAAAACGTTCTACTTTTAAACTCGGACAAAACAGAGATGCTTGTTCTAGGTCCCAAGAAACAAAGAGATCTTCTGTTAAATCTGACAATTAATCTTGATGGTTGTAAAGTCGTCTCAAATAAAACTGTGAAGGACCTCGGCGTTACTCTCGACCCTGATCTCTCTTTTGACGAACATATCAAGACTGTTTCAAGGACAGCTTTTTTCCATCTACGTAACATTGCAAAAATCAGAAATTTTCTGTCCAAAAATGATGCAGAAAAATTAATCCATGCATTTGTTACTTCTAGGTTAGACTACTGCAATGCTCTACTTTCCGGCTACCCGGATAAAGCACTAAATAAACTTCAGTTAGTGCTAAATACGGCTGCTAGAATCCTGACTAGAACCAAGAAATTTGATCATATTACTCCAGTGCTAGCTTCCCTACACTGGCTTCCTGTTAAGGCAAGGGCTGATTTCAAGGTTTTACTGTTAACCTATAAAGCGTTACATGGGCTTGCTCCTACCTATCTTTCCGAGTTGGTCCTGCCGTACATACCTACACGTACGCTACGGTCACAAGACGCAGGCCTCCTAATTGTCCCTAGAATTTCTAAGCAAACAGCTGGAGGCAGGGCTTTCTCCTATAGATCTCCATTTTTATGGAACGGTCTGCCTACCCATGTAAGAGACGCAGACCCGGTCTCAACCTTTAAGTCTTTACTGAAGACTTATCTCTTCAGTAGGTCATATGATTGAGTGTAGTCTGGCCCAGGAGTGTGAAGGTGAACGGAAAGGCTCTGGAGCAACGAACCGCCCTTGCTGTCTCTTCCTGGCCGGTTCCCTTCTCTCCACTGGGATTCTTTGCCTCTAACCCTATTACAGGGGCTGAGTCACTGGCTTACTGGTGCTCTTTCATGCCGTCCCTAGGAGGGGTGCGTCACTTGAGTGGGTTGAGTTACTGACGTGATCTTCCTGTCTGGGTTGGCGCCCCCCCTTGGTTTGTGCTGTGGTGGAGATCTTTGTGGGCTATACTCGGCCTTGTCTCAGGATTGTAAGTTGGTGGTTGAAGATATCCCTCTAGTGGTGTGGGGGCTGTGCTTTGGCAAAGTGGGTGGGGTTATATCCTTCCTGTTTGGCCCTGTCCGGGGGTATCATCGGATGGGGCCACAGTGTCTCCTGACCCCTCCTGTCTCAGCCTCCAGTATTTATGCTGCAGTAGTTTATGTATCAGGGGGCTGGGGTCAGTTGGTTATATCTGGAGTACTTCTCCTGTCTTATCCAGTGTCCTGTGTGAATTTAAGTATGCTCTCTCTAATTCTCTCCTTATCTCTTTCTTTCTCTCTCTTGGAGAACCTGAGCCCTAGGACCATACGTCAGGACTACCGGGCATGATGACTCCTTGCTGTCCCCAGTCCACCTGGCCTTGCTGCTGTTCCAGTTTCAACTGTTCTGCCTGTGGTTATGGAACCGCTACCTGTCCCAGACCTGCTGCTTTCAACTCTTAATGATCGGCTATGAAAAGCCAACTGACATTTATTCCTGATTATTATTTGACCATGCTTGTCATTTATGAACATTTTGAAAATCTTGGCTCTCTCTAATTCTCTCCTTCTCTCTTTCTTTCTCTCTCTCGGAGGACCTGAGCCCTAGGACCATACGTCAGGACTACCGGGCATGATGACTCCTTGCTGTCCCCAGTCCACCTGGCCTTGCTGCTATTCCAGTTTCAACTGTTCTGCCTGCGGTTATGGAACCCCTACCTGTCCCAGACCTGCTGTTTTCAACTCTTAATGATCGGCTATGAAAAGCCAACTGACATTTATTCCTGATTATTATTTGACCATGCTTGTCATTTATGAACATTTTGAAAATCTTGGCTCTCTCTAATTCTCTCCTTCTCTCTTTCTTTCTCTCTCTCGGAGGACCTGAGCCCTAGGACCATACGTCAGGACTACCGGGCATGATGACTCCTTGCTGTCCCCAGTCCACCTGGCCTTGCTGCTATTCCAGTTTCAACTGTTCTGCCTGCGGTTATGGAACCCCTACCTGTCCCAGACCTGCTGTTTTCAACTCTTAATGATTGGCTATGAAAAGCCAACTGACATTTATTCCTGATTATTATTTGACCATGCTTGTCACTTATGAACATTTTGAACATCTTGGCCATGTTCTGTTATATTATCTCCACCCGGCACAGCCAGAAGAGGACTAGCCACCCCTCATAGCCTGGTTCCTCTCTAGGTTTCTTCCTAGGTTTTGGCCTTTCTAGGGAGTTTTTCCTAGCCACCGTGCTTCTACACCTGCATTGCTTGCTGTTTGGGGTTTTAGGCTGGGTTTCTGTACAGCACTTCGAGATATTAGCTGATGTACGAAGGGCTATATAAAATAAACTTGATTTGATTTGATTTGATACTCAGGGCTCTATTGTTCCTCCATCAGGTCCTACTGGTCTGGTACTCAGGGCTCTAGCGTTTCCTCCATCAGGTGCTAATGGTCTGGTACTCAGGGCTCTAGCGTACCTCCATCAGGTCCTAATGGCCAGGTACTCAGGGCTCTATTGTTCTTCCATCCGGTCCTACTGGTCTGGTACTCAGGGCTCTATTGTTCCTCCATCAGGTCACTAATGGTCTGGTACTCAGCACTCTATTGTCCCTCCATCAGGTCTTAATGGGCTGGTACTCAGGGCTCTTTTTTTCCTCCATCAGGTTACTAATGGTCTGGTACTCAGGGCTCTATTGTTCCTCCATTAGGTCACTAATGATCTGGTACTCAGGACTCTATTGTTCCTCCATCAGGTCCTAATGGTCTGGTACTCATGACTCTATTGTTCCTCCATCAGGTCCTAATGGTCTGGTACTCAGGACTCTATTGTTCCTCCATCAGGTCACTAATGGTCTGGTACTCAGCACTCTATTGTCCCTCCATCAGGTCCTAATGGTCTGGTACTCAGGGCTCTTTTTTTCCTCCATCAGGTTACTAATGGTCTGGTACTCAGGGCTCTATTGTTCCTCCATTAGGTCACTAATGATCTGGTACTCAGGACTCTATTGTTCCTCCATCAGGTTCTAATGGCCTGGTACTCAGTTCCTAATGGTCTGGTACTCAGGACTCTATCTGGTCACTAATGGTCTGGTACTCAGGGCTCTATATTTCCTCCATCAGGTTACTAATGGTCTGGTACTCAGGGCTCTATTGTTCCTCCATCAGGTCACTACTGGTCTGGTACTCAGGGCTCTATTGTTCCTCCATCTGGTCCTAATGGTCTGGTACTCAGGACTCTATTGTTCCTCCATCCGGTCACTAATGGGCTGGTACTCAGGGCTCTATTGTTCCTCCATCAGGTCCTAATGGTCTGGTACTCAGGGCTCTAGCGTTTCCTCCATCAGGTGCTAATGGTCTGGTACTCAGGGCTCTAGCGTTCCTCCATCAGGTCCTAATGGCCAGGTACTCAGGGCTCTATTGTTCCTCCATCCGGTCCTACTGGTCTGGTACTCAGGACTCTATTGTTCCTCCATCCGGTCACTAATGGTCTGGTACTCAGGGCTCTATTGTTCCTCCATCACGTCACTAATGGTCTCGTACTCAGCACTCTATTGTACCTCCATCAGGTCCTAATGGTCTGGTACTCAGGGATCTATATTTCCTCCATCAGGTTACTAATGATCTGGTACTCAGGGCTCTATTGTTCCTCCATCAGGTCACTACTGGTCAAGTACTCAGGGCTCTATTGTCCCTCCATTAGGTCACTAATGATCTGGTAATTTCAGGATTCTATTGTTCCTCCATCAGGTCCTAATGGTCTGGTACTCATGAATCTATTGTTCCTCCATCCGGTCCTAACTGTCTGGTACTCAGGACTCTATTGTTCCTCCATCAGGTCCTAATGATCTGGTACCCAGGACTCTATTGTTCCTCCATCAGGTCCTAATGGTCTGGTACTCATGACTCTATTGTTCCTCCATCCGGTCCTAATGGTCTGGTACTCAGTGCTCTATTGTTCCTCCATCCGGTCCTACTGGTCCGGTACTCAGGGCTCTATTGTTCCTCCATTAGGTCCTAATGGTCTGGTACTCTGGGCTCTATTGTTCCTCCATCTGGTCCTAATGGTCTGGTACTCAGGACTCTATTGTTCTTCCATCCGGTCACTAATGGGCTGGTACTCAGGGCTCTATTGTTCATCACGTCCTACTGGTCTGGTACTCAGGGCTCTAGCGTTTCCTCCATCAGATGCTAATGGTCTGGTACTCAGGGCTCTAGCGTTCCTCCATCAGGTCCTACTGGTCTGGTATCCCGGACTCTATTGTTCCTCCATACGGTCACTAATGGTCTGGTACTCAGGGCTCTATTGTTCCTCCATTAGGTCACTAATGGTCTGGTACTCATGACTCTATTGTTCCTCCATCCGGTCCTAATGGTCTGGTACTCAGGACTCTATTGTTCCTCCATCAGGTCATAATGGTCTGGTACTCAGGGCTCTATTGTTCCTCCATCAGGTCCTAATGGTCTGGTACTCAGGACTCTATTGTTCCTCCATCAGGTCCTAATGGTCTGGTACTCAGGACTCTATTGTTCCTCCATCAGGTCCTAATGGTCTGGTACTCAGGACTCTATTGTTCCTCCATCAGGTCCTAATGGTCTGGTACTCAGGGCTCTATTGTTCCTCCATCCAGTCCTACTGGTCTGGTACTCAGGACTCTATTGTTCCTCCATCCGGTCACTAATGGTCTGGTACTCAGGGCTCTATTGTTCCTCCATCAGGTCACTAATGGTCTGGTACTCAGCACTCTATTGTCCCTCCATCAGGTCCTAATGGTCTGGTACTCAGGGCTCTATATTTCCTCCATCAGGTTACTAATGGTCTGGTACTCAGGGCTCTATTGTTCCTCCATCAGGTCACTACTGGTCTGGTACTCAGGGCTCTATTGTCCCTCCATTAGGTCACTAATGATCTGGTACTCAGGACTCTATTGTTCCTCCATCAGGTCCTAATGGTCTGGTACTCATGACTCTATTTTTCTTCCATCCGGTCCTAATGGTCTGGTACTCAGGACTCTATTGTTCCTCCATCAGGTCATAATGGTCTGGTACTCAGGGCTCTATTGTTCCTCCATCAGGTCCTAATGGTCTGGTACTCAGGACTCTATTGTTCCTCCATCAGGTCCTAATGGTCTGGTACTCAGGACTCTATTGTTCCTCCATCAGGTCATAATGGTCTGGTACTCAGGGCTCTATTGTTCCTCCATCAGGTCTTAATGGTCTGGTACTCAGGACTCTATTGTTCCTCCATCAGGTCCAAATGGTCTGGTACTCAGGACTCTATTGTTCCTCCATCAGGTCCTAATGGTCTGGTACTCAGGACTCTTCTGTTCCTCCATCAGGTCCTAATGGTCTGGTACTCAGGGCTTTGTTGACCCTCTAACCACTCTGACATTAATGTAAATGAAATAGAAATTCACATCAAACACTTAAACAGTATCGTGCTTTTAAAACTCGCTGTTATGGTAGATTGTTTGACCTCACTGTGATCGGTCAGTTTGAAGTAAGAAGTTCAGTAACAGGTTGAAACTGAATGGAAAACATGTTCTTTGTGGATCTTGTATCAAAGCCAAACATTGAAATGGACAGCACTTTCTAAGGTGCTACTTAATTCAAAGCGTTTAAGATGTTGTATGTTCTACATACTGTCCACGTCCATACATGTTCTGCATTAGAGCTGATCCATAATAATAGGCCTATATCCCAAGCCCGAAGAAATGCCTTAATTGCAGAAAAACATAGATTTAAGGTGTCTATTGTACATAGTTGGTCTAGCCTATACTCCGAAATTAAACAAACTCAAGTAATTTACTTTGAGTGTGGATTGTATTATTATACATAATGGATGGACGGGTTACCTATTCTCCAAAATGTCTGTCCATGAGTATGGGAGAAAACGTATAAGCCGAGGAAATGTTGTTGGTTCATTGACTATGTAGGGCTGAGAGTTAGCCTACAATTATAGTGAATTGGATTTGATTTTAAATAACTTAATAATAGGGATTATTTTTTTATTTTCATAATTAATAAGCTAACACATTACCTTTAGCTACAGAATTTCTCACCATCGTGCGTTTCCATCTCCTCTCTGCTTTCTTGAGCATGCAGAGAAGGGATGCCAAGTTTAATGAAATATATTTTGTTGTAAAAACATGTTAGTATCAATGTTCCCGAGTGTGTATAAAGATGACATGTCTTTTTCCCCTGCCCCTGTTCCTGCCCCTGTTCCTGCCCCTGTTCCTGCCCCTGCTCCTGCCCATTTGGGCCCATTCTAAATCGAAACAAATTTCACACATTAGTAAAGACAACATTAAATTGAGAGTAGTCTGATGGGTGAGAATAGTATCACTTGATAAGAGAACAGCATGTGAGGCCAGGAACAGAGGGCAAGCTGTTTTTGCAGGTTTTTCTAATTATAAAAATAGTACCATCATACAGCCGATATGTTTTGATTTCTAAGACATTCTAAGGTTTGTATCATTCACAACTAAAGTTACCAAATAACTCGAAATCTAGCCTAATATACATATATGTATCTTGTATGCGTGGAGGCCTGGAGATTCCAAACATGTTTATGTTAATTAACGGTCAATTACAGTGAGACCGGCAGTCATTTGCGTGTCAGTTACCAGCTGACAAAATGACATGATCCCCACAGCCCTAACACTATCCAGACACTCCTAACACTATCCAGACACTCCAAATAATAACCAGACACTCCTAAACCCAACCAGACACTCCTTACCCTATCCAGACCCTCCTAACCCTAACCAGACACCCCTAACACTATCCAGACACTCCTAACACTATCCAGACACTCCTAACCCTAACCAGACACTCCTAACACTGTCCAGACACTCCAAATAATAACCAGACACTCCTAAACCCAACCAGACACTCCTTACCCTATCCAGACCCTCCTAACCCTAACCAGACACTCCTAACACTATCCAGACACTCCTAACACTATCCAGACACTCCTAACACTATCCAGACACTCCTAACCATAACCAGACACTCCTAACACTATCCAGACACTCCTAACACTATCCTGACACTCCTAACCATAACCAGACACTCCTAACACTGTCCAGACACTCCTAACCCTAACCAGACACTCCTAACCCTAACCAGGCATTCCTAACCAGACACTTCTAACCCCATCCATGACTGGTGCTTTCAGAAGTCTGTTGAAGAACTCTTGTGGATTATAACACATTATAACACATTATTGTGATATTATATTATATAACTTATATTGTAATCATCAGGGTTGGTAAGGCATTGAAGTCATACGTGTCTCTATAGGGGTAATGTTCGAGAAATCTTCAGCCCCCCTCCCCATCCCTCTCTCTCCCTCTGTTTCTGGGGCTCTATCCCTCTCTCTCTCCCTTTCCCTTTCCCCCATCCTCCTATGTATCACCCCTCTTTCTCTCTATCCCCCCTCTCCCTCTTTCCACCCCCCACCTCCCCCTCCTCTCCCTCTCTCCCTCTCTCCCTCTCTCTTTTCGTCCGCAGTGGGATCATTATGGCTGTTTGATGTGTAAGTGGAGGGACCAGCAGCAGGAAGGTTTATCTCTCCAGGCAGAGGGCTGACTGGCTCTCTGCCCAACTCTAACACCCCTACACACACACACACACACACGCACGCACGCACGCACGCACGCACGCACGCACGCACACACACAAACACACACACACACACACACACACACACACACACACACACAGAGCTTTTCCTTTACGTACCTGCCCAAGCACCGGGCTAAACCTAGTCTCACGTGTGTGTGTTTTCATCATCTATCAGTGATAGCTAGGGACAGACTCCAGACAAACACTGTAACATTTGTCCTAGTTTCAAGAGCTTTTTGGAAATCTTTTATTTTTCATCCTGTTTTGTACTTTTTGTCTTTGAAGTGAATTCCCCTGGCAAAAGAGCTTCACAAACGGACATCATTCAGCTGTTTAGGTGTGAGAGAGTCAGTTTGCATCTTTGCTCATTGTTCCCAAAAATATCTTATTGGAGATTACTTTTCTCCCTTCATAATTCTACTCTCTCTCTCGTTCTCTCACTCTCTCTCTCTTGCTCTCATTCTCTCTCTGGTGTTGGTTGTGTGAGGGTGCTGTGGATGAGGAGGGTTAATGTGGGTGGTGGTTTGCTGTCCCTTTTAATGTCAATTCATTTTTTATTTCTTTATCTTTTTCCACCAGCATGATTTAGGCTAAGTGATTTATTTTAGTGGTTACATAGCCTTCATTCTTGGGTGAGTGAGTCTCTTGGGTGGCATTTGTTTGGTAGCAGTGGGGATGGCACCTCACGTGGAGAAACCGTCCATGTCTCTCCGCCATGGAGGATGTTCTCCTCGCTGTGGGAGAACAGGTTTGCTATGAAAATGGAATAACTGCTTTGCGAATGACTAAAGCAGTGACTGTGTTTCTGAAAGAGTGCGCTGGTTGAGACAGGTGTTACTCCAAATTATGTGTTCTTTGCAAATCACGCCACTTTTCTCCCCAGCTACGAGGGTTACTATATCCATTCTGCCACTGTTAATTCCCAATGGCGACCTGATGCGAGAGCTCACATGTTACCGGAAATTCGCCAGCCAAATGAGAGAGTTATTACTTGTATGTAAAAATACAATGTTGAAAGATGTTACTGATTGTAGAAGGCAGGTTTTCATGTTTTTATATTCACCGACAAAAACTTTAGACATTTTGTATTTTATTTTATTGTATTTAACCTTTATTTAACTAGGCAAGTCAGTAAAGAACAAATTCTTATTTACAATGACGGCCTACCAAAAGGCAAAGGCCTCCTGCTGGGACGGGGGCTGGGATAAAAAATACAAATAAATTAAATAAAAATATAGGACAAAGCACACATCACGACAAGAGAGACAACACAATACTATATAAAGAGAGACCTAAGACAACAACATAGCATGGCAGCAACACATGATAACACAGCATGGTAGCAACACAACAGACAACAGCACAAAGGGCAAGAAGGTAGAGATAACAATACATCAATACATGTATTAGGTGAGGTATGACGGGAAAGCCTACATGGTTTATGCGACCACAGGTAGTCTGAAGTGTTTTGATTGTGGGGAAATTGGAAGCGGCAGGCATGAACGCACAGGGAGCGGGGCGAGCAGGGCACTGATGGATCCTCTGTCGTGTCTGGCTCCAGATCTGAGACTGGGCCGGGGGATTCGGGGCAGCGCTGGCCTCCACCCCAGGTCCAGACTCAACCCCAAACATCGGAATTTCAAGATCCGTCACTCATACTGTTGATGTTAATGTTAATGTAGCCGAGGTTGCAGGTTGCCGTGGCGGAGAGCTCAGGGGCGGGCGTGATAGTGAATGAGCTCTCAGCAGTGGTTATCGAGTGCAGTGGCAATGCTGACTCCGAGGCTGATACACCTGTCTCACAGACAATGGAGAATGATGTGCCCAGTGTAATTATAGACAAGCAGGGTGATGTGCCCAGTGTAATTACAGACATGCAGGGTGATGGTGGGGAGGAGTTGGAGGCAGTGGGGGGAGCTGGGGGGCCCGGATTCCGTGGAGCTGCCCAATGAGGATGGAGGAATAAAGGAAGAGATATACCCAACAATGTAGATATAGCATCTCAGGGTGAGTACCAGCTAGGTTCACTGTACACATTACAGCAGATTGATGATTTTCTGCAGGATTCATTTGGTAAGAATATTGATTAATAAAAAAATATGGGTATGATCATGCAACACAGGGTGATTTCTTTCCCTTGTCTGTTACCTCTGTTGATGGGTCTGATCAGCATCACAGGGTGATTTCTTTCCCTTGTCTGTTACCTCTGTTGATGGGTCTGATCAGCATCACAGGGTGATTTCTTTCCCTTGTCTGTTACCTCTGTTGATGGGTCTGATCAGCATCACAGGGTGATTTCTTTCCCTTGTCTGTTACCTCTGTTGATGGGTCTGATCAGCATCACAGGGGGATTTCTTTCCCTTGTCTGTTACCTCTGTTGATGGGTCTGATCAGCATCACAGGGGGATTTCTTTCCCTTGTCTGTTACCTCTGTTGATGGGTCTGATCAGCATCACAGGGGGATTTCTTTCCCTTGTCTGTTACCTCTGTTGATGGGTCTGATCAGCATCACAGGGGGATTTCTTTCCCTTGTCTGTTACCTCTGTTGATGGGTCTGATCAGCATCACAGGGGGATTTCTTTCCCTTGTCTGTTACCTCTGTTGATGGGTCTGATCAGCATCACAGGGGGATTTCTTTCCCTTGTCTGTTACCTCTGTTGATGGGTCTGATCAGCATCACAGGGGGATTTCTTTCCCTTGTCTGTTACCTCTGTTGATGGGTCTGATCAGCAACACAGGGTGATTTCTTTCCCTTGTCTGTTACCTCTGTTGATGGGTCTGATCAGCATCACAGGGGGATTTCTTTCCCTTGTCTGTTACCTCTGTTGATGGGTCTGATCAGCATCACAGGGGGATTTCTTTCCCTTGTCTGTTACCTCTGTTGATGGGTCTGATCAGCATCACAGGGGGATTTCTTTCCCTTGTCTGTTACCTCTGTTGATGGGTCTGATCAGCATCACAGGGGGATTTCTTTCCCTTGTCTGTTACCTCTGTTGATGGGTCTGATCAGCATCACAGGGGGATTTCTTTCCCTTGTCTGTTACCTCTGTTGATGGGTCTGATCAGCATCACAGGGGGATTTCTTTCCCTTGTCTGTTACCTCTGTTGATGGGTCTGATCAGCAACACAGGGTGATTTCTTTCCCTTGTCTGTTACCTCTGTTGATGGGTCTGATCAGCATCACAGGGGGATTTCTTTCCCTTGTCTGTTACCTCTGTTGATGGGTCTGATCAGCATCACAGGGGGATTTCTTTCCCTTGTCTGTTACCTCTGTTGATGGGTCTGATCAGCATCACAGGGGGATTTCTTTCCCTTGTCTGTTACCCCTGTTGATGGGTCTGATCAGCATCACAGGGGGATTTCTTTCCCTTGTCTGTTACCTCTGTTGATGGGTCTGATCAGCATCACAGGGGGATTTCTTTCCCTTGTCTGTTACCTCTGTTGATGGGTCTGATCAGCATCACAGGGGGATTTCTTTCCTTTACTGGGCTGGAGGGTGATCTTTCATTTCAGGAACTAACAGCGGCTGTGCAGCAGCCCATCTCAGGCCGTGTGCTGGGGGTTAACTTTTACCGCCTCAGAAACCCGGATCCGGGATCACCCCCCACCCCCCCAACACTGATTAGCATCGCTAGCATAGCGTCACAATTAAATAGTAGCATCTAAATATCATTAAATCACAAGTCCAAGACACCAAATGAAAGATACAGATCTTGTGAATAAAGCCACCATTTCAGATTTTTAAAATGTTTTACAGGGAAGACAAAATATGTAAATCTATTAGCTAACCCCGTTAGCAAAAGACACCACTTTTCTAACTCCATCAGTTTCTTACTCCATCAGGTGCTATCACCAATTCGGCCAAATAAAGATATTGATAGCCACTAACCAAGAAAAAACCTCATCAGATGACAGTCTGATAACATATTTATTGTATAGCATAGGTTTTGTTAGAAAAATGTGCATATTTCAGGTATAAATCATAGTTTGCAATTGCAGCCACCATCACAAATCTCCCCAAAGCGACTAGAATTACTACAGAGAGCAACGTGTATGACCAATTTACTCATCATAAAACATTTCTTAAAAATACACAGCTCACAGCAATGGAAAGACACAGATCTTGTGAATTCAGACAATATTTCAGATTTTCAAAGTGTCTTACAGCGAAAACACAATAAATCGTTATATTAGCATACCACATTTGCAAACGTTACCCGAGCATTGATTCAAGGCAAAATGGGCTATAGCGTTATCATCACCAAAATACATAAATTTTTTCACTAACCTTCTCAGAATTCTTCCGATGACACTCCTGTAACATCATATTACACAATCCATATAGAGTTTGATCGCAAATGTGCATATTTAGCGGCACAAATCGTGCTTACACAATGGAAATAGTGTCCAACTACTCAAGCAATCTGCCCGGCGCCATTTTGAAAATACAACTATTTTTATCGAAAACTATTCATAAACTTGACTAAAAAAATACAGGTTGGACATGAAATGAAAGATGCATTAGTTATTAATGCAACCGCTGAGTTAGATTTTTAAAATTAACGTTACTAGACATACAGTGTGCGTTACAGCCAGACTAGAGCCGCAATAATGGCGTCACTAATCGCCATTATTGAGTTTACATTTTTCCACATAAAAACGGAATAACATCATAAATAGCTCTTACTTTTCGACGAGCTTCCATCAGAATCTTGGCCAAGTGGTCCTTTGTCCAAAAGAATCGTTGCTTGGTTGTAAAACGTTGCATTCAACTTCTGATATAGCAGCTAACAATAGCTAACAATAGCTATTTTGCCCCAACGTGTCCAAATCCTCAAGACGCAATACTGAGGAAATTCCGAAAAATAGCAATATACTCGCATAATCTGATATAACTCGGTTTAAAATAGCTTCGTTATGATGTTTCTAACACCTATATCGAATTAAATTACAGACGGATACATCTAACGTTGATAACTGAGCGTTTGAAAATGGCATCCTGAGGTCCCTTTCTGCGTAATGGTCAGCGTCGAAAAGAAGGCTACCCTCACTCCTTGGCCTTTTATAACCTCTGAGAGCTACGTAGCAA
Organism: Salvelinus namaycush; assembly: GCF_016432855.1. Lineage (NCBI taxonomy): Eukaryota > Metazoa > Chordata > Actinopteri > Salmoniformes > Salmonidae > Salvelinus > Salvelinus namaycush. The sequence goes on from NC_052319.1 coordinate 35,854,174, forward strand.
GCCCATTCCACTTCTCATTGGTTACTGACATCCAGGGGAAGGCGGGTGCAGTTCATGTCGTTCCATAGGATACACACAGACCTTTAAAACTGATCTGAGACCAGAGCTTCGCTCTCAGACCTTCGCAGTACCTGTCATGGATTTCGCTGTAGAAAGAGTTCTGGGTCACCCACAGACATAATTCCAACGGTTTATGAAACTAGAGAGTGTTTTCTATCCAATAGAATTAATAATATGCATATTGTACGAGCAAGAATTGAGTACGAGGCAGTTTAATTTGGCAACACCCAGAAAAAATAAATGCTAACTGCTCCCCCTATTGACAAAAGGTTAATGAACTGACAACTGAGTTTTAGAAACGTCTCTGGGGGTGTATTGGGGAGCGACCACTTGGGGGTCTTTCGGGAGTCCTTTGAGAACTCTGTACTGCCAGTCAGCTGCCAGCGGGCAGTACTGTCACTACTGCTGAAAAAAAGGGGACTTAGCTCTATTGAGGAACTGTGTTGTTCCTCTGCTTGTGTTTTGCAAATCAGCTGAATGGTTGTTTGGACACAATAGTTCACAAGGATCAGGCATACTGTGTGGCTGGGTGGACAATAATGGAAAAATTGCTTATTTTGAAAGATGTTATTGACTAGGATGTATGATCAGGATCTGGAGTAATTTCAATAGATTGAGAAAAAGCTTTTGATAGATTGTGTCATACATATCTGTTTAGGACCACAAAAGCGTTTAGCCTGGGTAGTGGGTGTAGTTTTTGTGTTGTGGGGCTTCTGTTATGGTAATGGTGGGGTGTGGGCTGACCCGGCCAGTCCCAGTTAGGAGAGGGATTTGGCAGTGCTGTCGACTCTCGGGTCAGCTCTTCTGTTTAGCCATATAACCACTGCTGTGTAGGCTGAGGGAGAGGCTGCAGGGGTTGTCAGTTCCAGGGGCAGTAGGTGGGGAGTCGTGTTCATTGTCGGCTTATGCTGATGACGTAACAATGTTTGTAAAGGGATGGAGATGTGTGTGAAACCCCGTTCAACTGACAACCGAGGTCAGCCTGCAAGCGCCCGGCTTGCCACAAGGAGTTGCTAGAGCTCAATGAGCCAAGTAAATCCCCTCTGGCCAAACCCTCCCCTAACCCAGACGACGCTGGGACAATTGTGTGCTGCCCTATGGGACTCCCGATCCTGGCCAGTTGTGATAGAGCCTGGGATTGAACCCGGGTCTGCAGTGACACCTCTAGCACTGCGATGCAGTGCCTTAGACCGCTGGCCACTTTGGAAGCCCCTTGTGCCCCTTTCTAAAGTTATTTAATCAGATAATGTAGTATTTGCCAATATTTTTACTTCAGGACATTTATATAATATTTTTATTAAATGTATTATTTCAGCTAGAAAGTTGAAAGCATTCAAACTTTTGAATAGAAAAGGTCATTCAACACGATCAAAAGTCTTTTTGGCATCAAAAGCAATTATTGATAGATCTATATCTGTTTTTTTGTGTATTAAACTGAAACATGTTCTTGTATTTGTTTGTAAGTGTCTATTTTTAATAAACCTTGTTTGATTGATATGTATCAAGTCTGGTAATACTTTTGCCATTCTATTGCTTATGAGCTTTGTTATTATTTTATTGTCACAATTTATGAAACTTATGGGTCTGTAATCAGCAGGAGACTCTCCAGATGTTCCTGCTTTTAATATCAGTGAGAAAACTGTTTGATACATGGAACTAGGAAGCGTTGAGTCTAAGAAGGCTGTAGGATCAGTCCAACTGTTGTTTCATTCGGATTTATATAGACTTTCAAAGAAGCTTTTAAGATTGTAATTAATCGCATTGTGGTTTCTAATTAACGTATTTGTATCTTTACCTTTTAAAATTATAACTGGTTTGGTGTGTACTTGTTTATTAAGATGTTTACCAGGTTAATTTGCCATTATTTGAGTTTAACCTGCAGTTGTTGGCTCTCTTTTCAAAGAAAGAGATTTATTTGTATTTTTAATGTACGCCTTAAAAGCATCCCAATTTATATCAGGGGTGTAACGGCTTTCCTCCTCCTCTTCATCCGAAGAGGAGGAGCAGGGATTGAACCAAAATGCAGCGTTGTGTGATGACATGATTTATTTAAACAAGACGAAAAAACGAACTACACTTGAATAATAAACAAAACAAATAAACGATGTAGACAGACCTGGACGACGAACTTACATGAAACACGAAGAACGCAATAACAGGAAAACTGACTACATAAAACGAACGAACAAACAAAACCGAAAACAGTCCCGTGTGGCGTAACATACAGACACTGACACAGGAGACAACCACCCACAACAAACAGTGTGAAAACACCTACCTTAATATGACTCTCAATCAGAGGAAATGAAAACCACCTGCCTCTAATTGAGAGCCATATCAGGTCACCCTTTAAACCAACATAGAAACAGAAAACATAGACTGCCCACCCAAACTCACGTCCTGACCAACTAACACATACAAAAACTAACAGGAAACAGGTCAGGAACGTGACAAGGGGTCTATATTTGTAACGGTAAAGGTTAAAAATATATATATTTTCGTATTTAATAAATTTCTAGTCTTGAAGATGTGCTCTGTTCATTCTCCATATTCCATCGCTAAGTGTGTTTTCTGTTGGTGCAATTAAGCATAATACCGGACAACATTTTTGGTAAAAAAATGTAGTCAATTCTTAAATGGCTTTTCTTACTTTGAGAAAAAAAGGACTAGTCTTTAATACTTGGGAATAGTAATCTCAAGGTGTCCTGTAAACTATACTGAACAAAAATATAAATACAACATGCAACAATTTCAAAGATTTTACTTTACATCCACTTGGGAGCCAGGCACATCCACTGGGGAGCCAGGACCTGCCAAACATAATGCGTTTTCCCCCACAAATTGGCTTTATTACAGAAATAAATTATCCTGAGTTTGATCAGTTGTCCGGGTGGCTGGTCTCAGATGATCCTGCAGGTGAAGAAGCCGGATGTGGACGTCCTAGGCTGGCGAGATTACACATGGTCTGCGGTTGTGAGGCCGGTTGGACGTACTGGCAAATTCTCTAAGACGATGTTAGAGGTGGCTTATGGTAGAGAAATTAACATTTAATTATCTGGCAACAGCTCTGGTGGACGTTCCTGCAGTCAGCATGCCGATTGCACGCTCCCTTAAAAACTTGAGACATCTGTAGCATTTGCTCCTGTTAGGATATACAATGATATCAATGTGTATTTTTCACCATGTAAGGTACAATTAAACAATAGAAAACTGCCTTATTGGTCCGTCTGCTAAGGGTAAAGGGTGTATTCTTATTTATCAGGATGCCTACACCTTTGCTGTTATTATAGCAAGTGGCAGCATAGGCCTCTCAAACCCAGCTCCTCTTTAAATATTACATTTCTCCTTTTTTGAAATGTACTGTAACTCTTGCAAGGAAACTACATCTGCTGACAATCTCTTTAAGTTGTTCAAGAACCATATACTTTAAAAATGTATATATCATGGAGCCTGTGCATATTCCATGTAAGAAGTTGGATTTTGTTGGTCTTTACTTGTATACAATTTTCTATCATTAAAGAACCAGATAAAACATTTCAGCAGACATGTCATATGAGGGTGGTGGACATTCCATACAATGGGATAGTCAGATATATATATATATATTTCAGCTTTATTTAACTAGGCAAGTCAGTTAAGAACAAATTCTTATTTACAATGACAGTCTACCGCGGAACAGTGGGTTAACGGCCTTGTTCATGGGCAGAACGACAGTTTTTTACCTCGTCAGCTCAGGGATTCAATCCAGCAACCTTTGGGTTACTGGCCCAACGCTCTAACCACTAGGCTACCTGCCGTCGTAGTATGAAATATACTGTAGTTATTGTATACATTAAATATATAGAGTGTGTGAAAATTTGTGGGCTGAGCAGACATTTAACAGAAAACACACAAAAACATAAAGCAAGGTACTTCTTTCTACTTTGAGGCGCTATGGCTTTTTAAGGGCTTTTAAGCTCCAACTCTCCTAATGTACCAAAAGACTGTGGATTATGTCATTGTACATACATTGGAGAAAGACTGTCACAAGCACTGTGGTCAGTTGGTACAACCTTGTAAATTCAAGTATAGTGGCTGGTGGGGCTCTACTTGGGGAGAGTTGGTTCACCGAGAGACTGAAGTGAGATGAGTGGAGGCCCCGCCCACACTTCAGATAAGTGACTGATCCCCTCCCAGTCACCCCGTCCCAATCCCACAGATTGAGCCACTCTCCACTCTCACCAATAACCACCATTGAATCTTAGCTGTAATGACAAACAAGGAATAATAATTACTTGATATCCTATCCTAATCTGTCCAAAACTTTTATTCATTTAACCTCTAACACCTCCCAAACCCGGATCCGGGAGCACCCCCATCAGTAGAAAAGCTACTAGCATAGCCTAGCATAGCGTCACAAGTAAATACTAGCATCTAAATATCATTAAATCACAAGTCCAAGACACCAGATGAAAGATGCACATCTTGTGAATCCAGCCATCATTTCTGATTTTTAAAATGTTTTACAGGGAAGACACAATATGTAAATCTATTAGCTAACCACGTTAGCAAAAGACACCATTTTTTTTACTCCACCAGTTTTTTACTCCATCAGTAGCTATCACAAATTCGACCAAATAAAGATATAAATAGCCACTAACCAAGAAACAAATTAATCAGATGACAGTCTGATAACATATTTATTGTATAGCATATGTTTTGTTAGAAAAATGTGCATATTTCAGGTATAAATCATAGTTTACCATTGCAGCCACCATCACAACTCGACTAGAATAACTACAGAGAGCAACGTGTATTACCTAATTACTCATCATAAAACATTTCTTAAAAATACACAGCGTACAGCAATGGAAAGACACAGATCTTGTGAATCCAGCCAATATTTCAGATTTTCTAAGTGTTTTACAGCGAAAACACAATATAGCGTTATATTAGCTTAGCACAGTAGCAAACCACACAACAGCATTGATTCCAGCCAAACATAGCGATAACGTATTCACCACCAAAAGATATTAATTTTTTCACTAACCTTCTCAGAATTCTTCAGATGACAGTCCTGTAACATCATATTACACAATGCATATAGAGTTTGTTCGAAAATGTGCATATTTAGCGGCACAAATCGTGGTTATACAATGAGAAAAGTAGCAAAGCTGCCCATAAAATGGCAGGAGAAATCTTTGAAGAGGCACCTATTCTAATCAGTAACTATTCCAAAACTTGACTAAAAAATACAGGTTGGACAGCAATTGAAAGACAAATTAGTTCTTAATGCAATCGCTGGCTTACATTTTTAAAATTAACGTTACTTCAAGCATACAGCGTGCGCTAAAGCGAGACCGCACCATAATTCATGGCGGAATTATTATCTGACATTTGTCAACATAAGTACGAATTAACAGCATAAAGACTGCTTACTATTAGCTGAGCTTCCATCAGAATCTTGGGCAAGGTGTCCTTTCTCCAGAACAATCGTCTTTGGGTTGAAAGATGTCCTCTTGTCCGGTCGAAATAGCCGCTAATGTTAGCCGCCAACTGGAGTGGTGTCCAACTCGTGAAAGCGCATGGCAAAGAAATCCCAGAAAATCGCAATAAACTGCTATAAACTGCTAAATCGGTTTAAATTAACTACCTTATGATGTCTTTAACACCTATAACGAATAAAAACATGACCGGAGATATAAAACTACTAAAACGAAAGCGTTTGCAGGACGCCATTGTGATGTCTTCATGCGTCAGGCGCACCGTTGAAAAGGACGGTACTTCCGTTCCACGGTCTTTATATAGGGCCCAGATTGCGCAATCCACTCCATTCAAATTCTCCCCGCTTACTGACATCTAGAGGAAGACGTATGCAGTGCATGTAGCCCCATAGCTTACATTGGGACTTATAAACTGACCCCAGAACAGGGACCTCGATTTCTGAAATCTCACTCCCTGACAGGAAATGTGCTGCAGAATGAGTTCTGTTTCACTCAGAGAAATAATTCAAACGGTTTTAGAAACTAGAGAGTGTTTTCTATCCAATAGTAATAATAATATGCATATTGTACAAGCAAGAATTGAGTACGAGGCAGTTTAATTTGGGAACTCATTTTAACAAAGTCGAAATGGCGCCCCCATAGGCTCAAGAAGTTAACAGCAGGTTTGCAAGTCACAAAATGAAATACAATTACGTTGTAGTACAGTTAAATCCTTCCTTTTCTCTCTCCCAAGCCAAACCCATCACTCTCCACCTCCCCCTTCCAGTTTTCTCCCCCCTTTACCTCACCCAAGCCAAGTTTGTCCCAAACTCCCATATTTTCCCACCCTCACTACCTCTTAGACACACTGACACCCATCCATTCATCAACTTACTCTTCCATTCTCATGCATTCCCCCCCGACATATACCCTTGCATCCACACACCCATTCTCATGCATTCCCCCCGACATATACCCTTGCATCCACACACCCATTCTCATGCATTCCCCCCGACATATACCCTTGCATCCACACACCCATTCTCATGCATTCCCCCCCGACATATACCCTTGCATCCATAAACACCTACACTCCCACACACTCCCACACACACACACACACATGCACATCCGTAGAACAGTTATTGACATAGAGTACCAGTCAAAAGTTTGGACACACATACTCATTCAAGGGTTTTTCTTTATTTATACTATTTTCTACATAGTAGAATAATAGTGAAGACATCAAAACTATGACATAGCACATATGGAATCATGTTGTAAAAAAAGTGTTAAACAAATCAAAATATCTTTTAGATTTTAGATTCTTCAAAGTAGCCACCCTTTGCCTTGATGACAGCTTTGCACACTCTTGGCATTCTCTCAAACAGCTTCATGAGGAATACTTTTTCAACAGTCTTGAAGGAATTCCCACATATGCTGAGCACTTGTTGGCTACTTTTCATTCTGCGGTCCAACTAATCAAAAACCATCTCAATTGGGTTGAGGTTGGGTGATTGTGGAGGCCAGGTCATCTGATGCAGCACTCCACCACTCTCCTTCTTGGTCAAATAGCCCTTACACAGTCTGGAGGTGTGCTGGGTCATTGTCCTGCTGAAAAACAAATGATAGTCCCGCTAAGCCCAAACCAGATGTGATGGTATATCGCTGTAGAATGCTGTGTTAGTCATCCTGGTTAAGTGTGCCCTGAATTCTAAATAAATCACACACAGTGTCATCAGCAAAGCACCCCCACACCATCATACCTCCTCCTCCATGCTTCACAGTGGGATCCACACATGCGGAGATCATCCGTTCACCTACTCTGCGCCTCACAAAGACACGGCGGTTGGAACCAAAATAAATCTCAAATTTGGACTAATCAGACCAAAGGACAGATTTCCACCAGTCTAATGCCCATTGCTCGTGTTTCTTGGTTCAAGCAAGTCTCTTATTCCTATTGGTGTCCTTTAGTAGTGGTTTCCTTGCAGAAATTAGACCATGAAGGCCTGATTCACACAGTCTACTCTGAACAGTTGATGTTGAGATGTGTCTGTTACGTTATTTATTTTGGCTGCAATTTCTGAGGCTGGTAACTCTAATAAACGTATCCTCTGCAGCAGAGGTAACTCTGGGTCTTCCTTTCCTGTGGAGGTCCTCAAGAGAGCCAGTTTCATCATAGCGCTTGATGGTTTTTGCGACTGCATATGTCTTAAAGTAATGATGGACTGTCATTTCTCTTTGCTTATTTGAGCTGATCTTGCCATAATATGGACTTGGTCTTTTACCAAATAGGGCTATCTACTGTATACCACCCCTACCTTGTCACAACACAGCTGATTGGCTCAAACGCATCAATTAACTTTAAACATTCACACCTGTTAATTGAAATGCATTCCAGGTGTCACGCCCTGACCTTAGAGAGACGTTTTATTTCTCTATTTGGTTAGGTCAGGGTGTGATGTGGGGAGGGCATTCTATGCTTTGTTTTCTATGTTTATTTATTTCTATGTTTTGGCCGGGTATGGTTCTCAATCAGGGACAGCTGTCTATCGTTGTCTCTGATTGGGAATCACACTTAGGTAGCCCTTTTTCCCTCCTTTCAGTGTGGGTAGTTGACTTTGTAAGTGGCACTATAGCCCTCGGAAGCTTCACGGTCGTTTATTTTGTTTCTTGTTTTGTTGGCGACATTCTAAAAATAAAAGAGAAATGTACGCTCACCACGCTGGACTTTAGTCCACTTCTTTCGACGGCCGTGACACCAGGTGACTACCTCATGAAGCTGGATGAGAAAGCTGTCATCAAGGCAAAGGGTGGCTACTTTGAAGAATCTCAAATCTCAAATATATTTTGATTTGTTTAAGGACAATATTCTCATGTTGTCTCGTCTCGTTCTGTTTTCTTGCTGATCCAATTCATCTTCTAAAGTTTGCAACTTTGCTTCCAAAAGGCACATGTTGTTGTCTTGTTCGTTCATGTGCCTTGTTTGTGCGTGTCTTACATGACATCCTCTACTTTCTTTTCAAGCTAATCTACTTTTGTAATAACAGACTGTAGCAGTTTGTTTGTTTTGGTGTGCATTGAGAGCATTTTAGCTATGTTTTCCTGGATAGTCTTTAACTGTTCTTTACTAAAGTTTGAGTCTCCAAGTCTTTTCCTCTGGGGGAAGCCTCGGATTGTTAGATTCGTGTCGTCGCTTTTCCAAGTCATTGGTTCGCTGTTGTACATAACTGATTGCTCACACTTTCCCAGTAGCTTGGAAATATGTTGATTTATTGATTATATAGGCTTGATTTATTGATTATATAGGCTTGATTTATCGATATATAGGCTTGATTTATTGATTATATAGGCTTGATTTATTGATTATATAGGCTTGATTTAAACTTTGTTTTCTAGATCCTACATTTAAGCACAGTTTTGTCGGTACAAAACAGAGTTACTCACTCCCCATGCATCCTATCAGTACGTGCATGCGCCTCAGAGTCTGTTCTGGGTTGTCTGTTCTGTGGGGAGGAGGAGGGTGCAGCATCTGTCCTTTTTGTGTTCCAGGCTGGTAGGGTTGTTTTCTGTCCTGGATGGCTGGTGTACAGGCCTAGGGTTGGGGCTGACTCTGGACCTGTACATTGAAGGGCCTAGGTAGAGCGTAGCCAACAGATGACGGTATGAAGAACAGAAAACATGAACTGCAGGGGATGGGGTGTATGGACCCCAGAGCTGTGTTGCTGGGGCTGGTGTGGGCTCAGCTGGATCTGGAGCATGTACATGGGGGGGCCTGTGAACCGTCTGGGGAACATTGTGTGGGTGTGGGGAGTCAGGGGGGCGAGGAGTTCTAACTTTCTAGGTCCGTTCAAATGAAATAATTACAGTTTGTGTTTTAATGATGTAATGATTTAATAAATAAAAAACTATATTTTTCTCTCTCTCTCACTATCTCACTCTCACACACTGTCTGCCTCTGTACCCTCCCTCCATTAACCTAGATCTTTATTTTTCTCTTCATCTCTCTCTACCCCTCCTTTGAGGCTCCATCTCTACCCCCCCCCCCCCCCCCCCCCCCCCTCCCTCCCCTCTCCCCCCTCTGTCTCACTGTTATGTAAGCAGCGTGGTGTGAGGGGGCTGGCTGTGTGTGTTGGCTGTGTGAGGCGAGAGTGTAGGAGGGCTTTACCAGTTATCTGAACTCTCATTCACCAAGGAGCTTCCCAAGGTCACAACAAAGCCTTCTTCTTCTAGTGTTAGAACATTATGCTGTATCAGAACACTCCCCCACTCTAGAACGCAGCTCAGTTCTGGAGCTCACTCTGTCTCTGTCTGTCTGTCTTTGTGTGTGTGTGTCCGCATGTGCATGTGCGTCCACGTGCTTACGTGTGTTAACTTTTCTGTACCATAAAATTACAGTGGTGCATTACTGATATATCAGTGTGAGACACTGTCAGGTTTTGCTCTGTTCCGGTTGAATTTCCATCAGTGTGTGTTTTGTGACGGTAGGCAGGTTGGGGGAGACAGATTGTCACTTTATAACCTGGATGAACATGATCAGTATCAGCACTTAACAAATGAGGAACATCCTTTAAACTAATCTAACCCTGTCACAGAGAGAGAAGCAGGGGACAATCACCCCTCACTCTACTCTCACTGCTCACACACATACACACACATACACATACACACATACAGACACACACACGCACACAAACTCCAAATTGGCTCACCAATAATGACACAACGTAATAGAACATGATTGGCTACAAGAGAGAACTGAACATCAGTTGGACCAGGTGGGTGTGTGTGTGTGTGTGAGTGAGTCTGTGTTTGTGTTTGTGTGTGTGTGTGTGTGTGTGCCCGCGTGAGTGTGTGTGTGCGCGTGTGTGTGATGTACAGTGTATATATCTGTGATGTACAGTGTATGTGTCTGTTCTGTACAGTGATGTACAGTGTATGTGTCTGTGATGTACAGTGATGTACAGTGTATGTGTCTGTGATGTACAGCTATTTACACTGTATGTGTCTGTGCTGTACATTGTATGTGTCTGTGATGTACAGCGTATGTGTCTGTGATGGTCAGTGTATGTGAATGTGATGTACAGTGATGTTCAGTGTATGTGAATGTGATGTACAGTGATGTTCAGTGTATGTGTCTGTGATGCACAGTGTATGTGTCTATGATGTACAGTGATGTACAGTATATGTGTCTGTGATGTACGGTGTCTGTGATGTACGGTGATGTACACTGTATCTGGCTGTGATGTACAGTGTATGTGTATGTGATGTACTGTGTATGTGTCTGTGATGTACTGTGTATGTGTCGGTGATGTACAGTGTATGTGTCTGTGATGCACAGTGTATGTGTCTGTGATGTAGAGTGTATGTGTCTGTGATGTACAGTGTATGTGTCTGTGATGTGCAGTGATGTACGGTGTATGTGTCTGTGATGTACAGTTAAGTACAGTGTTAGTGTCTGTGATGTACAGGGATGTACAGTGTATGTGTCTGTGATGTGCAGTGATGTACAGTGTATGTGTCTGTGATGTACAGTTATGTACAGTGTTAGTGTCTGTGATGTACAGTGATGTACAGTGTATGTGTCTGTGATGTACAGCGATATACGGTGTATGTGTCTGTGATGTACAGTGTATGTGTCTGTGATGTACAGTGTATGTGTCTGTGATGTACAGTGTATGTGTCTGTGATGTACAGTGTATGTGTCTGTGATGTACAGTGTATGTGTCTGTGATGTACAGTGTATGTGTTTGTGATGTACAGTGATGTACAGTGTGTGCGTCTGAGAGACATTTTTAATGATTTTGTTTGTAGCCTTGTAACCAATACAACTTTTGTTTCCTTTCTGACTTCATGCATCATTCTCACTCCATCCCTGCTAGATGAGCATGTTGTTCACCTGTCTGTGTCTCTGTGGCGTTTGGAGGAGAAGTCTATTTTGTCTGATTAATTACATGCATTTGGCTGCAGAGTAAATCCATCATAGTGGAGTGTGAGTCATCAAGATGTGAAATTAATACAAAATCATTAACGGGGCAGAATGAACGAGCTGCAACATCAAGCATGCAGTCAGACACTCCTTCTGTCACTGTAGGCTACTGCTGTACCCTAGCTGTGTCCTACACACACATGCAGTGCTAGGATTGCTCTGCTAAATCTCTCTCTCTAAGACATGATCCCAGAAATAGGATGTACCTTGTCCAATGTGTATCTCTCTTCATTTGTTCTGTTAGTTGGTTTGTTTTTCTCTGAAGAAGAACTTGTTAGATCCTCCATTGTCGTGTTGTGTGTGTTTTTAAGATGGTAGGGTTTCAGATCAGGGTTTAATTGTGTGTATCAACAACAAGGAAGCATCTCATGACAGCATCCCCACAGCACGCACAAACACACACACAGCAGAGCTGTATTTACAAACAGCACATGTATATCCTCTCAAAGACATTGATTGCTTTTTCTGAAGCTACTCAGATTGCTGATTGTGTTGAATATGAAGGCCAAATGAGAAACTGAATATGTAAACTGAATATGTTATTTACACATTTGAATAACAAATAAGGTCCAAGTATTCATAATAGAAAAGGTTTATCACACACACACACACACACTCTCATGACTGCCATTGGCTCAGAGTGTGCCAAGAGGACATATCACTGCTGTTTTAGCAGCTGGCTTTACATGGTCTCACAGTTAGAGAGTGATGCAGAGACAGACAGAGAGAGAGAAAGAGACAAATGCAGACAGAGAGACGGATGCAGAAGGAGAGAGATGCAGAGAGAGAGGGAAAGAAAGCGAGAGAAAGAGAGGGATGCAGAGAGAGAGATGCAAAGAGAGGGAGATGCAGAGAGAAAGGGAGATGCAGGGAGAGAGGGATGCAGAGAGAGGGGGAGATGCAGGGAGAGAGGGATGCAGAGAGAGGGGGAGATGCAGGGAGAGAGGGATGCAGAGAGAGATGCAGAGAGAGAGATGCAAAGAGAGGGAGATGCAGAGAGAGAGGGAGATGCAGGGAGAGAGGGAGATGCAGAGAGAGAGGGAGATGCAGGGAGAGAGGGATGCAGAGAGAGGGGGAGATGCAGGGAGAGAGGGAGGGAGAGAGGGATGCAGAGAGAGGGGGAGATGCAGGGAGAGAGGGATGCAGAGAGAGATGCAGAGAGAGGGAGATGGAGGGAGAGAGATGCAGAGAGAGGGAGATGCAGGGAGAGAGATGCAGAGAGAGGGAGATGCAGAGAGAGAGGGAGATGCAGGGAGAGAGATGCAGAGAGAGGGAGATGCAGAGGGAGAGGGAGATGCAGATGCAGAGAGAGAGGGATGCAGAGAGAGATGCAGAGAGAGGGAGATGCAGAGAGATAGGGAGATGCAGGGAGAGAGAGATAGAGAGAGAGATGCAGAGGGAGAGAGATGCAGAAAGAGAGGGATGCAGAGAGAGATGCAGAGAGAGAGAGAGAGATGCAGAGAGAGGGGGATGCAGAGAGAGAGAGAGAGAGAGAGAGAGAGGGGGATGCAGAGAGAGGTGCAGAGAGAGATGCAGAGAGAGAGAGATGCAGAGAGAGAGGGATGCAGAGAGAGATGCAGAGAGAGAGAGAGAGACAGAGTGAGAGAGAGAGAGGGAGAGAAAGAGATGGATGCAGAGAGAAAGAGAAATGCAGAGAGAGAGAGAGGGGGATACAGAGAGAGAGAGAGAGAGAGAGATGGAGAGAGAGATGCAGGGAGAGAGAGAGGGATACAGAGAGGGAGAGAGAGAGAGAGAGAGATGCAGAGAGAGAGAGAGAGAGATATGCAACCAAGGATGGCCTACAGCAGCACCTAGATCTTCTGCACAGATTCTGCCAGACCTGGGCCCTGACAGTAAATCTAAGACCAAAATAATGGTTTTCCAAAAAAGGTCCAGTCGCCAGGACCACAAATACAAATTCCATCTAGACACCATTGCCCTAAAACACAAAAAATGATACATACCTTGGCCTAAACAACCACGCCACAGGTAACTTCCACAAAGCTGTGAACGATCTGTGAGACAAGGCAAGAAGGGCATTCTATGCAATCAAAAGGAACATAAAATTCAACATACCAATTAGGATCTGGCTAAAAATACTTGAATCAGTCATAGAACCCATTGTCCTTTATGGTTGTGAGGTCTGGGGTCCACTCATCAACCAAGAATTCACAAAATGGGACAAACATCAAATTGAGACTGCATGCAGAATTCTGTAAAAATATCCTCCTTGTACAATGTAAAACACCAAATAATGCATGAATTAGGCCGATACCCGCTAATTGTCAAAATCCAGAAAAGAGACGTTAAATTATACAACCACCTAAAAGGAAGCGATTCCCAAACCTTCCATAACAAAGCCATCACCTACAGAGAGATGAACCTGGAGAAGAGTCCCCTAAGCAAGCTGGTCATGGGGCTCTGTTCACAAACACAAACAGACCCCACAGAGCCCAAGGACAGCAACACAATTAGACCCAACCAAATCATGAGAAAACAAAAAGAGAATTACTTGACACATTGGAAAGAAATAACAAAAAAACTGAGCAAACTAGAATGCTATTTGGCCCTAAACAGAGAGAACACAGCGACAGAATACCTGACCACTGTGACCGACCCAAACTTAAGGAAAGCTTTGGCTTTGTACAGACTTAGCATAGTCTTGCTATTGAGAAAGGCTGCCGTTGGCAGACCTGACTCTCAAGAGAAGACAGGCTATGTGCACACTGCCCACAAAATGAGGTGGAAACGGAGCTGCACTTCCTAACCTCCTGCCAAATAAATGACCATATTAGAGACACATATTTCCCTCAGATTACACAGATACACAAAGAATTTGAAAACAAACCCGATTCTGATGAACTCCCATATCTACTGGTTGAAACACGCAGTGTGCCATAGAGAGAGAGAGATGCAGGGAGAGAGATGCAGGGAGAGAGATACATATATATAGAGAGAGAGAGATGCAGGGAGAGAGATGCAGGGAGAGAGATACATATATATATAGAGAGAGAGAGATGCAGGGAGAGAGATACATATATATATAGAGAGAGAGAGATGCAGGGAGAGAGATACATATATATAGAGAGAGAGAGAGATGCAGGGAGAGAGATACATATATATAGAGAGAGAGAGAGATGCAGGGAGAGAGATACATATATATATAGAGAGAGAGAGATGCAGGGAGAGAGATACATATATATAGAGAGAGAGAGAGATGCAGGGAGAGAGATACATATATATAGAGAGAGATACATATATATATAGAGAGAGAGAGATGCAGGGAGAGAGATACATATATATAGAGAGAGAGAGATGCAGGGAGAGAGATTCATATAGAGATGCAGGGAGAGAGATACATATATATAGAGAGAGAGAGAGATAGAGATGCAGGGAGAGAGATGCAGGGAGAGAGATACATATAGAGAGAGTGAGAGAGATGCAGGGAGAGAGATACATATAGAGATGCAGGGAGAGAGATACATATATAGAGAGAGAGAGAGAGAGATGCAGGGAGAGAGATACATATATATAGAGAGAGAGATAGAGATGCAGGGAGAGAGATACATATAGAGAGAGGGAGAGAGAGAGAGATGCAGGGAGAGAGATACATATAGAGAGAGAGAGAGAGAGAGAGATACATAGAGAGAGAGAGAGAGAGAGATAGAGATGCAGGGAGAGAGATACATATAGAGATGCAGGGAGAGAGATACATATAGAGAGAGAGCGATGCAAAGAGATGCAGAGGCATATGTTGTATAGACCAAGTGTCTGGCTCTCTGACACACAATCACAAAAGCATTTTGTGATGCCAGAAAGCTTGTTTGAATTCATGTCAGTGTAGTGTGTAATACAAAGTGAATACTGGCTTGCTACTAATTAAAACTCTCTGGCAATGTGGGGAGGATGTTGCTTCGTCTTACACCAGAGGCATATAGGCACTGAAAATGCAGGATAGTTTTTAAAGTAATTGTTACCAATGCCGGATATCAACTGGTGAGTTGTTTTCACCTGTCCAGCGGTCATAGGGGCCAAAGGTGACTGGGAGGTCAGGTGAAGCCGTGTTTTGCCCTGAGCCGTTCACCAGGGGTTCCCACCACAACAAACTGTAATAATGCTTGGCTGGGTAGTTGAGTGGTTACAGTGAATAAGTCATACATTAAGCTGTGTTTGTTCCTCCCTGATAACCTCTGGATTGTCATAGAGGACTAGAATGCATTTCTGCTATTCTTCCTCCCTGATAACCTCTGGATTGTCATAGAGGACTAGAATGCATTTCTGCTATTCTTCCTCCCTGATAACCTCTGGATTGTCATAGAGGACTAGAATGCATTTCTGCTATTCTTCCTCCCTGATAACCTCTGGATTGTCATAGAGGACTAGAATGCATTTCTGCTACTCTTCCTCCCTACAGGAGGAAGATGTTTCTTCCACCTTTACTTATTCAACAGACAACTGCACAGGTGTATGTTACTGGCGTTAAGATGGGGGCAGCCTGAATTAACGAGAAAAAACTGAATAATTAAGGAAGTGAGATCAGTACTGGACCTCAAAAGGGGATACAACGTTGAAGGGTTTTGTGGAACATTAAGGGTGATGGGTTGGATGTAAGCCACCACAGCTGAAATAGAAGTGGTTGAAATATTTGGTTTTATTCATTGTGGCTCCTTATAGGTACAGTATTTCTCAATATGTATACTACCGTGCTCCCCCTGAGTCACTGGATGTTTCTCAATATGTACACTACCGTGCTCCCCCTGAGTCACTGGATGTTTCTCAATATGTACACTACCGTGCTCCCCCTGAGTCACTGGATGTTTCTCAATATGTACACTACCGTGCTCCTCCTGAGTCACTGGATGTTTCTCAATATGCTTACTACCGTGCTCCCCCTGAGTCACTGGATGTTTCTCAATATGCATACTACCGTGCTCCCCCTGAGTCACTGGATGTTTCTCAATATGCATACTACCGTGCTCCCCCTGAGTCACTGGATGTTTCTCAATATGTACACTACCGTGCTCCTCCTGAGTCACTGGATGTTTCTCAATATGTATACTACCGTGCTCCCCCTGAGTCACTGGATGTTTCTCAATATGCATACTACCGTGCTCCCCCTGAGTCACTGGATGTTTCTCAATATGTATACTACCGTGCTCCCCCTGAGTCACTGGATGTTTCTCAATATGCAATCTACGGTGCTCCCCCTGAGTCACTGGATGTTTCTCAATATGCATACTACCATCCTCCCCCTGCGTCACTGGATGTTTCTCAATATATACACTACCGTGCTCCCCATGAGTCACTGGATGTTTCTCAATATGCATACTACCATCCTCCCCCTGCGTCACTGGATGTTTCTCAATATGCAATCTACGGTGCTCCCCCTGAGTCACTGGATGTTTCTCAATATGCATACTACCGTGCTCCCCCTGAGTCACTGGATGTTTCTCAATATGCTTCTACCGTGCTCCCCCTGAGTCACTGGATGTTTCTCAATATGCATACTACCGTGCTCCCCCTGAGTCACTGGATGTTTCTCATTATGCATACTACCGTGCTTCACACTCTCATGCTCTGAGTGCATTCTCCGACCACGTTCTCTTGACTATGTTCTTGTGAGGATGAGAGTGTGGAGAATGGATAAAACAATATATTTGAGAAGCACTCTCTCTCCCCCTACTGTATTACCTCACGCTGCTCCTCCCCCTACTGTATTACCTCACGCTGCTCCTCCCCCTACTGTATTACCTCACACTGCTCTTCCCCCTACTGTATTACCTCATGCTGCTCCTCCCCCTACTGTATTACCTCACACTGTTACCTCCCCCTACTGTATTACCTCACGCTGCTCCTCCCCCTACTGTTTTACCTCACGCTGCAACTCCCCCTACTGTATTACCTCACGCTGCATCTCCCTCTACTGTATTACCTCATGCTGCACCTCCCCCTACTGTATTACCTCACGCTGCACCTCCACCTACTGTTTTACCTCACGCTGCACCTCCCCCTACTGTATTACCTCACGCTGCACCTCACCCTACTGTATTACCTCATGCTGCCCCTCTGGTTGACAACTGGTTGACATCTTTGGTAGCTGGTCCCATAAGAAGATATCTAACTATAACTAGAGGTGATGAGCATGAAACAAATATGGCTAACAAGTGCATGCTCAAGAGGTCTGAAAGGCTGAAAGCTAAACTGTCACGCCCTGACCTTAGTTAACTATGTTTTCTTTATTATTTTGGTTAGGTCAGGGTGTGACGAGGGTGGGTATGCTTGTTTTTGTATTGTCTAGTTTTTTTTGTATATCTAGGGGTTTTGGTATGTCTAGGTAAATGTAGGTCTATGGTGGCCTGAATTGGTTCCCAATCAGATGCAGCTGTTTATCGTTGTCTCTGATTGGGGATCATATTTAGGTTGCCATTTTCCCTTTTGGTTTTGTGGGTTCTTATTCTATGTTTAGTTGCCTGTCTGCACTAGCCATATTAGCTTCACGGTTCGTTGTGTTATTTTGTTCGTTTTGTTCAGTGTTCATTCTTTAAATAAAGAAGAATGTACGCTTATCACGCTGCGCCTTGGTCTCCTCCTTACGACGGCCTTGACAGAAGAACCCACCACAAAAGGACCAAGCAGCGTGCTAAAGAGGAGTGGACATCCTGGGCCCGGGAGAAAGATGAGTGGAGGACATCTTGAACATGGGAGGAGGTAATGGCAGGGGACAAGACTCTGCCATGGAAGCAGGTGGAAACAGCGCAGGAGGAACGGCGACGTTTCGAGGGGACACGGCTAGCACGGAAGCCCGAGAGGCAGCCCTAATAAAAAAAATTGGGGGGGCACACGAGGAGATTGGCTGAGTCAGGTTGGAGACCTGAGCCAACTCCTCGTGCTTACCGTGGGGAGCGTGTAACTGGTCAGGCACCGTGTTATGCAGAGATGTGCACGGTGTCTCCAGTTCGCATTCTTTGCCCGGTGCGCTCTATTCCAGCTCCTCGCAGTTGCCGGGCTAGAATGGGCATCCAGCCAGGATGGATGGTGCCGGCTCAGCGCTCCTGGTCTCCAGTATACCTCCTTGGACCAGGATATCCTGCGCCGGCTCTGCGTACTGTGTCTACGGTGCGTCTGCACAGCCCAGTGCGTCCTGTGCTAGCGCCCCGCACTTGCCGGGCTCAAGTGAGCATCCAGCCAGGACGCCAGCTCTACGCTGCAGATCTCCAGTGCGCCTCCACAGTCCAGTACGTCCTGTGCCTCCTCCCCGCACTCGCCCTGAGGTGCGTGTCCCCAGCCCGGTACCACCAATACCGGCACCACGCACCAGGCCTCCAGTGCGCCTCCAGAGTCCAGTACGTCGTCCCTCCTCCCCGCACTCGCCCTGAGGTGCGTGTCCTCAGCCCGGTACCACCAATTCCGGCACCACGCATCAGGCCTCCAGTGCGCTTCCACAGTCCAGTACGGGGTCCAGAGCTTCCGGCTCGTTTTGTTATTTTGTTTGTTTTGTTCAGTGTTCATTCTTTAAATAAAGAAGAATGTACGCTTATCACGCTGCGCCTTGGTCTCCTCCTTACGACGACCGTGACATAAATAAATGAAAAAAATACTCTGATAATCCCCTGGCCATGTTCTCCATTAGAAGAACATCAACCCAAAAGCGTCCAAAAGAGAAGGAGAGAGAAAAAGAGTGTGG
The DNA here is from genome assembly GCF_016432855.1 of Salvelinus namaycush. Lineage (NCBI taxonomy): Eukaryota > Metazoa > Chordata > Actinopteri > Salmoniformes > Salmonidae > Salvelinus > Salvelinus namaycush. The sequence goes on from NC_052319.1 coordinate 35,873,369, forward strand.
CTATGTATAAACTCATTTTTGCTACTCCTCTGTCAGACAATTAAAGTACAGATCAAGACTCCTCTTCTCCTCTTTGTTAGTCCTGCTGATACAATGGAGTTTAAAATAATTACTCTTTAATTTGCCGTCTGTACATTAGGCATTTTGTCCTTTCGCCCTATTCCACCACTCACTTCTACTGATGTCTAATGAGAGTGGGAGGAAGGGAGTCAGAGAGAGAGAGAGAGAGAATGGTGGGTGAGATGGAGTGTTTGACATTTGCCCTCCCTCCTTGTCTTCCACTGGCCCAAAGTGAAGTACAAATGAAAGATATAATTGGGTATCAAGTCCCTGGTAGTTTAGCCTGCTAGTTGATAGTGTCATTGGCTGCCTGCTGATCTGAGCCAATCGTGGTCCAGAAGCGTGAGCTCTATGTGACATAACTGTGTTATCAGAGATATTCTGAGACCAAACGTTATAGAGACTAAGATGGTCTTCCCTTTTTAAAAGGCCCTGAATGTCAGCAGTTTTACTAGTAGATGTCAGATAAACTGCATTTAAAGAGATACTCCTGGAGAATAATTAAGTCTGTATTATGAATATTGTATGTAGTTGAATGTTGTTGCATTAATTGCTTAGGATAAGGCCATATGTTATATAAATTAATGTGAGAGAAATATTTTAGACTTTTTGTCTTTCTTTAACGAGTCATCCTCATTAACTAAAAACACCTAAGGACGGTGTGTGAGACAGAGACAGGGTGGTCTCCTCTCTGTGCCATGGCCTGAAGACTATAGGGGACTGGGCTCTAAGGAAAGTGAGAAAAACAGAGACAACATTGATAAAACATTGGGACAACGTTGCAGACAGATAGACAGACAGCTCCCGGTCTCCTCCCGGTGCCCTGTGTAATGGCCTGTAATTATTTTACACACCGCGCCACGCCACGCCGTACCAAGCCAACTTCCTGCGGGCTTGAGATTTTCCGTTCTCATTCTGTTGTTAGTGGATGACTGGGGCTAGCGCGGGCTGCTAATAAGTGAATCCGCCACACTTTCAGAACAGGCTTAATTACTGCTTCTTGGCTGACCTTGCTGTCTAAACTTTGCTTTAGAGCATCAATTATGGCTTGCCAATTTATATGTTAATGAGGACTGGAGGCGACGGATGGGATGGGGATGGGGTACAGTGGGATGGGATGGGGAAGGACAGGGTAAAGTTTTAGTACTACTGTACCTGCTTGGTTTGAATGATTCGGTGGCTGGGCTGACTGTGAGGACCCTTTTCCTTTATTTGTCTTCCAACTTGTGTCTCTCTGAGATCCTGATATCTTTATCACTTCTCTCCATAGCCGAGGCATTTGCCTTGTTTGTTTCCTGATAAACAATAATCTGACGTAGGCATACTATGATGGTTAGTGTCAAGCAAGGTAAAGGCTTGGTATAGTATCCTCTCAGTATGAATATGAGTTATACATCTGGGCCTTACTTTCCCCCCCTCTCACTCTCTCTCTTTCTCTCTCATTCTCTCTCATTCTCTCACTCTCTCTCTCTTTCTCTCTCATTCTCTCTCATTCTCTCACTCTTTCTCTCTTTCTTTTCTCTCTCTCTCACTCAAAATCCTTCTCTTTCTCTCTCTCTTCCAATCTCTTTCTCTCTCGCTCTCTCTTTCGCTCTTTCTCTTTCGCTTTTTCACTTTCTCTCTTTTTCTTTCTCTTTCGCTCTCTCAATTTTCAATAAAAGTTTCAATTTAAGGGCTTTATTGGCATGGGAAACATATGTTAACATTGCCAAAGTAAGTGAACTAGATAATAAACAAAAGTGAAATAAACAATAAAAATGAACAGTTAACATTACACTCACAGAATTTCCAAAAGAATAAAGACATTTATAATGTCATATTATGTCCATATACAGTGCTGTAACGATGTGCAAATAGTTAAAGTACAAAAGGGAAAATAAATAAACATAAATATGGGTTGTATTTACAATGGTGTTTGTTCTTCACTGGTTTCCCTTTTCTTGGCCACAAATCTTGCTGCTGTGATGGCACATTGTGGTATTTCACCCAATAGATATGGGAGTTTATCAACATTTTGTTTGTTTTCGAGTTCTTTGTGGATCTGTGTAATCTGAGGGAAATATGTGTCTCTAATATGGTTAGACATTTGGCAGGAGGTTAGGAAGTGCAGCTCCGTTTCCACCTCATTTTGTGGGCAGTGTGCACATAGTCTGTCTTCTCTTGAGAGCCTGGTCTGCCGACGGCGGCCTTTCTCAATAGCAAGGCTATGCTCACTGAGTCTGTACATTGCTTTCCTTAAGTGTGGGTCAATCATAGTGGTCAGGTATTCTGCCACTGTGTACTCTTTGTTTAGGGCCAAATAGCATTCTAGTTTGCTCAGTTTTTTTGTTAATTCTTTCCAATGTGTCAAGTAATTATCTTTTTGTTTTCTCATGATTTGGTTGGGTCTAATTGTGTTGCTGTCCTTGGGCTCTGTGGGGTCTGTTTGTGTTTGTGAACAGAGCCCCATGACCAGCTTGCTTAGGGGACTCTTCTCCAGGTCCATCTCTGTAGGTGATGGCTTTGTTATGGAAGGTTTGGGAATCGCTTCCTTTTAGGTGGTTGTAGAATTTAACGGCTCTTTTCTGGATTTGGATAATTAGTGGGTATCGGCCTAATTCTGCTCTTCATGCATTATTTGGTGTTTTACGTTGTACACAGAGGATATTTTAGCAGAGTTCTGCTAAATTTGGTAAATTCTTGATTAGTGAGCGGATACACAGACCTCACATCCATAAAGGGCAATGGTTTCTATAACTAATTCAAGTATTTTAGCCAGATTCTAATTCGTATGTTGAATTTTATGTTCCTTTTGATGACATAGAAGGCCCTTCTTGCCCTCTCTCAGATCGTTCAAAGCTTTGTGGAAGTTACCTGTGGCGCTGATGTTTAGGCCAAGGTATGTATTGTTTTTGTGTGCTCTAGGGAAGATATTACCAGGGTTACGGGCAATGCCGTCGGACGTACGCCAAATGAAAATGGGATTCACATTTTATAAAATGAAAAAATATTTAGCTTGAAAGATGTTTTGGTCACTACAGTGAAAATAGTTGACTTTGTTAAAACAAGGCCCCTGAACTCTTGTGTATTTTCTGCATTATGCAATGATATGGGCAGCGACCATGTAACTGTAACGCTCGTCCTCCTCCTCGTTTGAGGAGGAGCAAGGATCGGACCAAAATGCAGCGTATTGTGAAGACATAATCTCGTTTATTTAAACGAAGACGAAAAACACTTGAACAAACTACAAAATAACAAACGACGTGAACAGACCTGAACTTGAGAACAAAAACACATGAACGCATGAACAGGAAGGAAGGAACACACGAACGAAACGAAACGAAACAGTCCCGTGTGGTACAAACACTGACACAGGAACAATCACCCACAAACAAACAGTGAGAACAGCCTACCTAAATATGGTTCTCAATCAGAGGAAACGTAAAACACCTGCCCCTGATTGAGAACCATATCAGGCTAATTGAAAATGAACCCAACATAGAAACACATAACATAGAATGCCCACCCAGCTCACTTCCTGACCAACTAAACAAAGACAAAACAAAGGAAATAAGGTCAGGAACGTGACAGTAACGCTTTTACAACATACATAGAAGTGCGCTGGTTATCAAGGGGCAAAAATATTGACACGTTTTTTTGAATTGAGAGACTAGCTTAAAACTTCTTCTGGCTGCAAGCCCGACGTCGGTACACTTATGACAACAGCCAGCTCAAGTGCAGGGCGCGAAATTCAAAATATATATTTTTTAAATATTTAACTTTCACACATTAACAAGTCCAATACAGCATTTGAAAGATAAACATCTTGTGAATCCAGCCAACATGTCCGATTTTTAAAATGTTTTACAGCGAAAACACCACGTATATTTATGTTAGCTCACCACCAAATACAAAAAAGGACAGACATTTTTCACAGCACAGGTAGCATGCACAAAGCCAACCTAACTAACCAAGAACCAACCAAACTAACCAAGAAACAACTTCATCAGATGACAGTCTTATAACATGTTATACAATAAATCTATGTTTTGTTCGAAAATGTGCATATTTAGAGCTGAAATCAGTGGTTACACATTGTGCTAAGGTAGCATCTTTTTCCCAGAACGTCCGGATATTTTTCTGACTCTCACATATTCTGACCAAATAACTATTCATAAACATTACTAAAAAATACATGTTGTATAGGAAATGATAGATACACTAGTTCTTAATGCAATCGCAGTGTTAGAATTCTAAAAATAACTTCATTACGACATAAGGCTTATGTTATGGCGAGCGAGTGCCCAAAACCTGGGCGCAAAACTAATAGTACACAGTTCGACAGATATATGAAATAGCATCATAAAATGGGTCCTACTTTTGATGAGCTTCCATCAGAATGTTGTACAAGAGGTCCTTTGTCAAGAACAATCGTTGTTTGGATTTAGAACGTCCTTTTTCCCTCTTGAATTAGCAAGCGCACTAGCCAAGTGGCGCGAAGCTCTCCTTCCTGAACAAAGGCACACAAGGCAACACGCCTAACGTCCCGAATACATTTCAATAATCTAATAAAACTATATTGAAAAAACATACTTTACGATGATATTGTCACATGTATCAAATAAAATCAAAGCCGGAGATAGTAGTCGCCTATAACGACAGCTTATCAGAAGGCAATTCCAGGTCCATCCTCGCACTTTCCAGAAAACAGGAAATGGGTGACACGCCATTCCAAGAGGATTTATTCCACCTCAGACCAAGATAAACACTCCATTTCTTCTCTCACTGCCTCTTGACATCTAGGGGAAGGTGTATGACGTGCATGTATACTAATACGTGCCAAATGAGTTCTGTTTTACTCACAGATATAATTCAAACGGTTTTAGAAACTAGAGAGTGTTTTCTATCCAATAGTAATAATAATATGCATATTGTACGAGCAAGAATTGAGTACGAGGCCGTTTGAAATGGGCACCTTTTATCAGAGCTACTCAATACTGCCCCTGCAGCCAGAAGAAGTTAAAATTTTCTTTCCTGACTATAATTTTCACTTGTCTGACCGCTTGAATGATGTCGAGTTTCTCACACGACTGGCCTATCTGGGTGATGTTTTTTCTCGCCTGAATGATCTGAATCTAGGATTACAGGGACTCTCCGCAACTATATTCAATGTGCGGGACAAAATTGAGGCTATGAATAAGAAGTTGGAGCTCTTCTCTGTCTGCATTAAAAAGGACAACACACAGGTCTTTCCATCATTATATGATTTTTTGTGTGCAAATGAAGTCAAGCTTACGGACAATGTCAAATGTGATATAGCGAAGCTCCTGATTGTCACGCCCTGATCTGTTTCACCTGTCTTTGTGATTGTCTCCACCCACCTCCAGGTGTCTCCTGATTTCCCCATTGGTGTATTTATCCCGGTGTTTCCTGTCTCTCTGTGCCAGTTCGTCTTGTTTTACCAAGTCATCCAGCGTTTCTCCTAACTCCTATTTTTCCCAGTCTCTGGTTTTTCCTAGCCCTCCTGGTTTTTGATCCTTGCCTGTCATGACGCCGAATCTGCCTGCCTGACCACTCTGCCTGTCCTGACCTCGAGCCTGCCTATCCCCTTGTCCTGTTTGGACTCTGACCTGATCACTGAACCCCTGCCTGTCCTGACCTTGAGCCTGCCTATCGCCTGGTACTGTTTGGACTCTGACTTAGTTTATGAACTCTCGCCTGTCCCCGACCTGCCTTTTGCCTACCCATTTTGGTATAATCAATATCAGAGCTCAACCATCTGCCTCCTATGTCTGCATTTGGGTCTCGCCTTGTGCCCTTAATTATGGCTGCATCCCGCTAACGGGATCGATATGACAACAGCCAGTGAAAGTGCAGGGCGCCAAATTCAAACAACAGAAATCTCATAATTAAAATTCCTCAAACATACATGTGTCTTATATCATTTTAACGGTAATCTTGTTGTTAATCCCACCAAAGTGTCCGATTTCAAATATGCTTTTCAGCGAAAGCACTACAAACGATTATGTTAGGTCACCACCAAACCACAATAAGCACAGCCATTTTTCCAGCGAAATATAGCAGTCACAAAAAGCAGAAATAGAGATAAAATGGATCACTAATCTTTGATGATCTTCATCAGATGACACTCATAGGACTTCATGTTACACAATACATGCATGTTTTGTTTGATAAAGTTCATATTTATATCAAAAAATCTGAGTTTACATTGGCGCATTACATTCACTAGTTCCAAAAACATCAAGTGATTTTGCATAGCCACATCGTTTCAACAGAAATACTCACCATAAATGTAGATGATAATACAAGTTATACACATGTAATTATAGATATACCTCTCCTTAATGCAACCGCTGTGTCAGATTTCAAAAAATGTTTACGGAAAAAGCAAACCATGCAATAATCTGAGACGGCGCTCAAAACAATAGCCAAATTAGCCGCCATGTTGAAGTCAACAGAAACCAGAAAATACATGATAAATGTTTCCTTACCTTTGATGAACTTCATCAGAATGCAGTCCTAGCAATCCCAGGTCCACAATAAATGCTTGATTTGTTCGATAATGTCCGTTATTTATGTCCAATTAGCTACTTTGGTTAGCACGTTTGGTAAACAATTCCAAAGTCACAATAATAGTAGTCACAATAATAGTCCACTATAACGTGATGAAATGTCCAAAAGTTCCATATGTTCTATTATACTCACAGACATAATTCAAACAGTTTTAGAAACTCCAGAGTATTTTCTATCCAATACTAATAATAATATGCAAATATTAGCAACTATGACTGAGGAGCAGGCCGTTTACTCTGGGCACCTCTGTGCACCTTTCATCCAAGCTACTCAATACTGCCCCTGCAGCCATAAGAAGTTAAACTGAGTGAGTTTGATGCGCAATTACGCAAGTACTTTCTCGAAACGGATGACACAAACAACTGGATTCGTTATCCCTTTCATGCCCTGCCTCCAGTCCATTTACCGGTATCTGAACAAGAGAGACACATCAAAACTGCAACAAACGGTTCTGTGAAAATTGAACTTAATCAGAAACTACTGCCAGATTTCTGGATTGGGCTGAGCTCAGAGTATCCTGCCTTGGTAAATCGTGCTGTTATGACACTGATGCACTTTGCAACCATGTACCTATGTGAGAGGGGATTCTCGGCCCTCACTAGCATGAAAACCAAATACAGGCTCAGACTGAGTCTCTCTCCAATACAACCAACATTGCAGAGTTATGTGCATCCTTTCAAGCATACCCTTCTCATTAACCTGTGGTGAGTTATTCACAATTTTCGATGAACAAATAAGGTTTTATATGTAAGGTGGCTAAATAAAGAGCACAATTATTGATTATTATTATATTATTATTTGTGCCCTGGTCCTATAAGAGCTCGTTTTCACTTCCCACGAGCCGGGTTGTGACAAAAACTCACACTCATTTTTATGTTTAATAAATGTATTGTATAGTGTGTGTGTGGCAGGCTTACAATGATGGCAAAAAACAACATCTGAGAGTGCGTTGACCCTGGTGCTAGAGGGGGTACACTGGAGGTTGAATGTTTGAAGGGGTACGGGACTATAGCAAGTTGGGGAACCACTGCTCTAGGGCAACGGTGTCTAGATGGAATTTGTATTTGTGGTCCTGGCGACTGGACCTTTTTTGGAACACCATTATTTGTGTCTTACTGAGATTTACTGTCAGAGCCCAGGTCTGATAGAATCTGTGCAGAAGATCTAGGTGCTGTTGTAGGCCCTCCTTGGTTGGGGACAGAAGCACCAGATCATCAGCAAACAGACATTTGACTTCAGATTCTAGTAGGGTGAGGTCGGGTGCTGCAGACTGTTCTAGTGCCCTCGCCAACTCATCGATATATATGTTGAAGAGGGTGTGGCTTAAGCTGCATCCCTGTCTCACGCCACGGCCAAGTGGAAAGAAATGTGTGTGTTTTTTGCCAATTTTAACCACACATTTGTTGTTTGTGTACATGGATTTCATAATGTCGTAAGTTTTTCCCCCAACACCACTTTCCATCAATTTGTTTAGCAGACCCTTGAGTCAAAATCTTTTTTGAAATCAACAAAGCATTAGAAGTGTTTCTCCCTTCCTTTCTCTCTCCCTCACACGCTGTCTCTTCCCTCCATCCCTTTGGACCTGTCACGTTCCTGACCTGTTTTCTGTTGTTTTGTATGTGTTTAATTGGTCAGGGCGTGAGTTGGGGTGGGTAGTCTATGTTATGTGTTTTCTATGTTGGGTTAATGGTTTGCCTGGTATGGTTCTCAATTAGAGGCAGGTGTGTGTCGTTTCCTCTGATTGAGAGCCATATTAAGGTAGGTTGTTCTCACTGTTTGTTTGTGGGTGATTGTTCCTGTGTCTGTGTATACCACATGGGACTGTTTCGTTTGTTCGTTCATTTTAGGTAGTCTGTTCCTGTTCGTGCGTTCTTCGTCTATATGTAAGTTCGTTTGTTTCAGGTCTGTTGCCTTCGTTTATTGTTTTGTAGTTTGTTCTAGTGTTTTGTCAGTGTTTCGTCTGTTAAATAAATTCAGTATGTATTCATCACCCGCTGCGCCTTGGTCCGTTCAATCACCACAAGACGAACGTTACAGGACCCTGCAGTATGGATCCTACTCTGTTCTTTTGATTAAAGGGATTGGCCGGCTTTCCGTCTGGGAATAGTCAGGAATGCTCCAATGATGCTCCCGGAACGCAGCCTTTTGATTGGCTGCTTGATGTATAATTCAGGATTCGATGTGAGACCTTAATAAGACTGGCTAATGATGTTGACAAGCGCCTCCAAGTTCCCTCCACATACACATAAACACAAACACACACACAAGCAAACGAACACGCTCACAAACACACATCGCAACACACAGGGAGACAAGAACAAACAGCCACACACTCATATCCGCACACACGCACATACTGACTCACACACGTGACTTTATAGCAGTTTCAGCCATATTCCCAGCCGTTCCATTCCTCCCCCTCCCTCATGGAAGTATTCAGTAGGTTCTCATGGGGGTTGGGTTCAGTTGGGTGGAGCATTGGGAAATGAGCTATGTAAGAAGAACATCCAGTTCCCTGCTGAAATATTCAGTATTGCTGTAAAGTGTTAGATAGATATATGGGGTAAAAACAGGACTGCAGTAAAGTGTTGGATAGACAGATGGGCTAAAGACAGGTCTGTAATATGGCATAGTGGTATCTCTAAATAGCAGTAGGTGACAGTTGCTGTGCAACCAGATACATATTCAAGCCCTCTCCCATTGAACAGCATATTCATGCCCTCTCTCCCATTGAACAGCATATTCATGCCCTCTCTCCCATTGAACAGCATATTCATGCCCTCTCTCCCATTGAACAGCATATTCATGCCCTCTCTCCCATTGAATAGCATATTCATGCCCTCTCTCCCATTGAACAGCATATTCATGCCTTCTCTCCCATTGAACAGCATATTCATGCCTTCTCTCCCATTGAACAGCATATTCATGCCCTCTCTCCCATTGAACAGCATATTCATGCCCTCTCTCCCATTGAACAGCATATTCATGCCCTCTCTCCCATTGAACAGCATATTCATGCCTTCTCTCCCATTGAACAGCATATTCATGCCCTCTCTCCCATTGAACAGCATATTCATGCCCTCTCTCCCATTGAACAGCATTTGACTTGAGTACTCTTGTGGTTTCTCCATTTTGGTTCTGACTAAAAATGTGCAGTTGTGAAGTGGGTATGAGTACTTGAGGAAAACAGTTTTGACCAATAATCAGTTCAAAGTGGATATATTGAGTTTGGTGGTGTGTGTATGGACACAGAGTGTCATATAGACTATGTATTGAGAGTGTTTTCAGAAACACTCCTCTCTGCCTATGCTCTGGGTGGCAGGTAGTCCAGAGCATTGGGCCAGTTAGAGCATTGGGCCAGTAACCGAAAGGTTGCTGGTTTGAATAGCTGAGCCGACAAGATGAAGAAATCTGTCAATGTTCCCTTGAAGAAGGCACTCAACCTAATTTGGTGTATATGAAGGTATATATGTTTGTTATTATGGGCCAAGCTGGTTGAGAGAATGCCAAGAGTGTGCGAAGCTGTCATCAAGGCAAAGGGTGACTATTTGAAGAATCTCAAATATTACATATATTTTGATTTGTTACTACTTTTTTGGTTACCACATGATTCCATGTGTTATTTCATAGTGTTGATGTCTTCACTGTTATTCTACAATGTAGAAAATAGTAAAATACAGAAAAACCATTGAATGAGTATGTGTTCTAAAACTTTTTACCAGTCGTGTAGGTGTATAAGTTCCTGAAACCTTGTTGTTATAGAATGACACAAGCCAATTATTTTCCTGGTTTTATTGTCGATTCACCTGATTGTATTGGCTAAATATTTGTTGAGGAAACTGATGAGGAAATGATATCATCTCTGCAATTACAGAGAGTTCATAAACTGCTGTCACGGGTACTGCTTGGCAACTATTTGACAACCGCTTGGCATCAATGTGGCACCACCAAACTGCAGATTTCATAAACCTGCAATCAGTCTGCACTCTCTGTGGAACATTTGCCTGTGTGTGTGTGTGTGTGTGTGTGTGTGTGTGTGTGTGTGTGTGTGTGTGTGTGTGTGTGTGTGTGTGTGTGTGTGTGTGTGTGTGTGTGTGTGTGTGTGTGTGTGTGTGTGTGTGTGTGTGTGTGTAAGCGAGAGAGAGAAAGAAAGAGGACAGGGGATACTGTAATGTTGTTTTAGGAGAAAAGGGTAATGTTTGTAGTAAGGACTCTTTATTTCTGTATAATGTGTTTCCTGAAGCACCCACTGCTGTGATATTCTAGGCTATTTAAATGTTAATTTGGAAAATGAATGTGCCTTTAATGGGAAACAAATATTTCCGCCTAGTTTGGCGTATGTGTGTTTGACCCCCCAAAAATATGTTTCTTCAAGATATAGATTTGACAAAACAATATTACTCTCTCTTTGATATTCTAACTTTTTGAGGAACTCTTCACACACACCGTTTAAACTTTCTACAGTTTCTAGAGGGATAAGACAAGGGGTGAGAGTAAGGGGAGCGGTAGAAGGGGAGAGGTGAAAAATAGTGAAAGTGAGGGAGTGAGAGAGGAAGTCGGAAGCCAAGTCAGGGAAAGAGAGAGGAGTTAAGAGTTAGGAGCTAGGAGACAGGAGGTAGGATGTATAGGAGGTACTGTAGGAGTTAGGAGGCAGGGGGTAGGAGGTAGAGGAGGTTGGAGTTATAGGAGGTTGGAGTTGTAGGAGTTATATGAGGTAGGAGTTATAGGAGGTATAGGAGGTAGGAGTTATAGGAGTTATAGGAGGTAGGAGTTATATGAGGTAGGAGTTGTAGGAGTTATAGGAGGTAGGAGTTAAAGGAGGTAGGAGTTGTAGGAGTTATAGGGGGTAGGAGTTAGAGGAGGTAGGAGTTGTAGGAGTTATAGGAGGTAGGAGTTATAGGAGGTAGGAGTTATAGGGGGTAGGAGTTAGAGGAGGTAGCAATTATATATGAGGTAGGAGTTGTAGGAGTTATAGAAGGTAGGAGGTGTATGAGGAGTAGGAGGTAGGATAAGTAGGAGGTAGGAGTTAGGAGGTAGGAGGTAGGATATAGAAAGTAGCAGGTTTAAGTTATAGGAGGTAGGAGTTATAGGAGGTAGGATGCAGAATGCTATGGTAGGAGTATTCTAGTAGTTGAGGCTTTCTGAGCATCAGCATGACACAGACATGAGAGGAGAGAGAAAATAGACAAGCTGTGAGCAGCACTGTGAAGTGAACAGTGTTTCATGGTGATAGGCAGGTGAAGAGGAGGACCCCTATACTGTATCTAGCTTGTTTATATGTTTCCTGTCTGATTAATGCCTAGAGGCCTACTGTCAGGTACCTACTTAAACTACAACAGGAACTGTGGAGAAGGAGTATCCGCTGCAAGGTTTCTGAGCCGAGGCTATAGAGTGATTACACAAGCCAACTCTTTACCTTAGAACACACTGGAGATGGCCTCCCCAGTGGGGAGGTGGTCTAAGGCACTGCATCGCAGTGCTAGCTGTGCCACTAGAGATTCCGGGTTTGAGTCCAGGCTCTGTTGCAGCCGGCCGCGACGGGAAGACTCATGGGGTGGCGCACAATTGGCCCAGCATCGCCTGGGTTAGGGGAGGGTTTGGCCGGCATGGATGCCCTTGTCCCTTCGCGCACAAGCGACTCCTGTGACGGGCCGGACGCAGTGCACGCTGACACAGTCGCCAGGTGTACAGTGTTTCCTCTGCCGACTTCCGGGTTAAGTGGGCATTGTGTCAAGAAACAGTGTGGCTTGGTTGGGTTGTGTTTCGGAGGACACACGGCTCTCGGCCTTCACCTCTCCCGAGTCCGTACGGGAATTGCAGCGATGAGACAAGACTAACTACCAATTGGATACCACGAAATTGGGAAGAAAACAAAATACAGTTAAAAAAAATGTAAGCACACAAAAAAATAACACACTGGAGAGTGGTTACAACAAGCCAACCCTTTACCTTAGAACACACTGGAGATTGGTTACCACAAGCCAAACCTTTACCTTAGAACACACTGGAGAGTGGTTACACAAGCCAATCCTTTACCTTAGAACACACTGGAGAGTGGTTACAACAAGGCAACCCTTTACCTTAGAACACACTGGAGAGTGGTTACACAAGCCAACCCTTTACCTTAGAACACACTGGAGAGTGGTTACAACAAGCCAATCCTTTACCTTAGAACACACTGGAGAGTGGTTACAACAAGGCAACCCTTTACCTTAGAACACACTGGAGAGTGGTTACACAAGCCAACCCTTTACCTTAGAACACACTGGAGAGTGGTTACAACAAGCCAACCCTTTACCTTAGAACACACTGGAGAGTGGTTACAACAAGCCAACCCTTTACCTTAGAACACACTGGAGAGTGGTTACAACAAGCCAACCCTTTACCTTATAACACACTGGAGAGTGGTTACAACAAGCCAACCCTTTACCTTAGAACACACTGGAGAGTGGTTACACAAGCCAACCCTTTACCTTAGAACACACTGGAGAGTGGTTACAACAAGCCAACCCTTTACCTGAAGAACACACTGGAGAGTGGTTACACAAGCCAACCCTTTACCTTAGAACACACTGGAGAGTGGTTACACAAGCCAACCCTTTACCTTAGAACACACTGGAGAGTGGTTACACAAGCCAACCCTTTACCTTAGAACACACTGGAGAGTGGTTACACAAGCCAACCCTTTACCTTAGAACACACTGGAGAGTGGTTACACAAGCCAACCCTTTACCTTAGAACACACTGGAGAGTGGTTACACAAGCCAACCCTTTACCTTAGAACACACTGGAGAGTGGTTACACAAGCCAACCCTTTACCTTAGAACACACTGGAGAGTGGTTACAACAAGCCAACCCTTTACCTTAGAACACACTGGAGAGTGGTTACACAAGCCAACCCTTTACCTTAGAACACACTGGAGAGTGGTTACACAAGCCAACCCTTTACCTTAGAACACACTGGAGAGTGGTTACACAAGCCAACCCTTTACCTTAGAACACACTGGAGAGTGGTTACAACAAGCCAACCCTTTACCTTAGAACACACTGGAGAGTGGTTACACAAGCCAACCCTTTACCTTAGAACACACTGGAGAGTGGTTACAACAAGCCAACCCTTTACCTTAGAACACACTGGAGAGTGGTTACAACAAGCCAACCCTTTACCTTAGAACACACTGGAGAGTGGTTACACAAGCCAACCCTTTACCTTAGAACACACTGGAGAGTGGTTACAACAAGCCAACCCTTTACCTTATAACACACTGGAGAGTGGTTACAACAAGCCAACCCTTTACCTTAGAACACACTGGAGAGTGGTTACACAAGCCAACCCTTTACCTTAGAACACACTGGAGAGTGGTTACAACAAGCCAACCCTTTACCTTAGAACACACTGGAGAGTGGTTACACAAGCCAACCCTTCACCTTAGAACACACTGGAGAGTGGTTACACAAGCCAACCCTTTACCTTAGAACACACTGGAGAGTGGTTACACAAGCCAACCCTTTACCTTAGAACACACTGGAGAGTGGTTACACAAGCCAACCCTTTACCTTAGAACACACTGGAGAGTGGTTACACAAGCCAACCCTTTACCTTAGAACACACTGGAGAGTGGTTACACAAGCCAACCCTTTACCTTAGAACACACTGGAGAGTGGTTACAACAAGCCAACCCTTTACCTTAGAACACACTGGAGAGTGGTTACAACAAGCCAACCCTTTACCTTAGAACACACTGGAGAGTGGTTACAACAAGCCAACCCTTTACCTTATAACACACTGGAGAGTGGTTACAACAAGCCAACCCTTTACCTTAGAACACACTGGAGAGTGGTTACACAAGCCAACCCTTTACCTTAGAACACACTGGAGAGTGGTTACAACAAGCCAACCCTTTACCTGAAGAACACACTGGAGAGTGGTTACACAAGCCAACCCTTTACCTTAGAACACACTGGAGAGTGGTTACACAAGCCAACCCTTTACCTTAGAACACACTGGAGAGTGGTTACACAAGCCAACCCTTTACCTTAGAACACACTGGAGAGTGGTTACACAAGCCAACCCTTTACCTTAGAACACACTGGAGAGTGGTTACACAAGCCAACCCTTTACCTTAGAACACACTGGAGAGTGGTTACACAAGCCAACCCTTTACCTTAGAACACACTGGAGAGTGGTTACACAAGCCAACCCTTTACCTTAGAACACACTGGAGAGTGGTTACACAAGCCAACCCTTTACCTTAGAACACACTGGAGAGTGGTTACAACAAGCCAACCCTTTACCTTAGAACACACTGGAGAGTGGTTACAACAAGCCAACCCTTTACCTTAGAACACACTGGAGAGTGGTTACACAAGCCAACCCTTTACCTTAGAACACACTGGAGAGTGGTTACAACAAGCCAACCCTTTACCTTAGAACACACTGGAGAGTGGTTACAACAAGCCAACCCTTTACCTTAGAACACACTGGAGAGTGGTTACACAAGCCAACCCTTAACCTTATAACACACTGGAGAGTGGTTACACAAGCCAACCCTTTACCTTAGAACACACTGGAGAGTGGTTACACAAGCCAACCCTTTACCTTAGAACACACTGGAGAGTGGTTACACAAGCCAACCCTTTACCTTAGAACACACTGGAGAGTGGTTACAACAAGCCAACCCTTTACCCTAGAACACACTGGAGAGTGGTTACACAAGCCAACCCTTTACCTTAGAACACACTGGAGAGTGGTTACAACAAGCCAACCCTTTACCTTAGAACACACTGGAGAGTGGTTACAACAAGCCAACCCTTTACCTTAGAACACACTGGAGAGTGGTTACAACAAGCCAACCCTTTACCTTAGAACACATTGGAGAGACCGGCATGTTAATGTTCTAACTGGACACTTTCGGAGTAAGCACTTTTCCTATTTCAGAAAGAGTGTGTGTGTGTGTGTGTGTGTGTGTGTGTGTGTGTGTGTGTGTGTGTGTGTGTGTGTGTGTGTGTGTGTGTGTGTGTGTGTGTGTGTGTGTGTGTGTGTGTGTGTGTGTGTGTGTGTGTGTGTGTGGAGGTCTCCTCTATGGTAGCCTTTCTTCCCTTCTAAGCCCCCTAATAAATATTCGACTCACTCACTGTGGTTCAACCACTGCCTTGACAGGGCAACGTCCTGAGGAAACACACACACACGCGCACACACACACACACACACACACACACACACACACACACACACACACACACACACACACACACACACACACACACACACACACACACACACACACACACACACACACAGAGAGAGAGAACTTGGCACACTGCATATTCCACTGCATGTCGGAATTGAATCAGATGCCTTTAGATTTCACAGCAGTTATGTTAACCTTGCTGTATTTGTGCAATTGGTCGAACTAGGCAAGATGTGTCAGGAAATAGTTTTATACTTCTGTGTGTGACTAGGCTACTGCACAAAGCATGCCTTAAATAACATTCAGTGCTTTATTTTGATCCATAGAGCAAGACATACCAATGACATTCCAGATGTCAGTTGACAATGACATTTCCCATTCCAAATGCCTACCATAGTCTACTCTACAACTTTATATAAATTGAAAAACTCTAGACTATAGGCTAGTATGAACAGTTCTAGACTTGTATAGTTTAGCTAACATCTATTTCATTTACTGGCCTCGTGACCACCTTTGTCTGTGGAACGCAGGCGCGCGCCAAACGCCTTTCTGCATCTTGATAGCGCGAGCTTCCCTCTCTGCTATCCTCTTCCTCGCGCAGAGTCTGCGATGTGTTGGCGGGCAGGAAGAAACTAGCGCCTCTAGAAAAATTCTCTCTCTCTCTCTCTCTCTCTCTCTCTCTCTCTCTCTCTCTCTCTCTCTCTCTCTCTCCCCCCCCCCCCCCCCCCCCCCCGCAGGTTGCAAGCTCACCACCTGCCCCCCTTCCGTTATCGAGTTTAATTGTAATAACTTCGCCTTGAGCTTTACAAGACCACGGATTGTTTTATCCTCTTAAAATCAGTTAGGCTACCCGCTCAAAACCGCGACAGAATGCAGGTATCGCCGAGGCGCTTGTTGAACGCGGTAGCGCACCACATGGGAAGGCACTAGGACCGGGGAGAGTTCCCCCTCAGCTAGGCAGACTATGAGCATCGCATCCACATAGCCGGGCTGTGGAGGAAACCCCCATCGTATCTGTCAATATAGGATACTTGCGATTATATCTATACATGCAGCCTCGTGGCGCAGCATAGTGGAGTGCGCGCCAGTGCGTTTGGGATGGTCGGGCACCCTTGGGAGAATTCCTGACCAAACCTCTTTTGGCGCAAAGCAAGTAGTCCAGTTTAGGTGGGAGTTCAATGGGCTACACGCTTCCATTTCCCGCCCCCCACCCCCTCTTCGTTTTATATATGTCATTTTTTGCCTTTTATTTTGTATTTGGCCATAATCATTTTAGCTTTTTTTTCTCACAATTCCCTCTTTTCTACATCTTAGTCTCGCGCGAGACAATTCACGTATGTTTTTGTGGGAAAGCATGGCACTTTCTTCATTCATTTGAGAAGAGAACAAGATTCACATCTTTCTCTTTGGATTAAACCGCTGTTTAAACCGCGGCTGTCGCCTGAAAGGGTGATCTGGTTGAAATACTTTTCTTCAGTGGCACCCTGATACTCCATGGAAACGTTTTCTCTCTGGCTGGTCCGTCGCTGTGATGTCCAAAGCTTTCCCCACTGACTGACAAACGCGATCGGACCATTTTGGAAACCCATTTGAAGGTAAGCACATTTCCCTTCAGCTCTCTGCTCTGTCTTGTTGCAGGCAGCCTTCCGCTCCAAACGTTTGTTAAAGTTGATTGGCCCTTTATTAAGTTGTTACTTCGTTTGATTGCGGCAATGCATTGATGGATCTGGCTTCCGATGGACGGTGTAATTCTATAGGAAGTTGCAGCAGTTATTCTGAAAGCATTTCAGCAAATCACAGTATGTATCCAAGAGGGACGCGCATGGCCAGTCTGTGACCGTCTTGACTGTGACGGACCGGGGAATGGTTGTGTGAAGTTGAGCACCTGCCGCTGTTGCAGCACAGACTGTAATTAGCAGCCTACACGGGGGGAAATGGGGAGAACTGGGTGGTTCAGAACAAACATACAGACGTTCAGACTGTGTAATAGGTTACTGCTTTCTCTGGTTGCTAACGAGACTTCCCGTTTGTTGTTTTCTTAGAGAAGCCCTTATACAATGCCTACCATCATTAATGTGGTGGTGGATACAGGTTGCTATGGTTTATAGAAGAGCTCAAGTGTGGTGATGGTAGAGGAGCCTATAGAGGAAAAGCTGCAGTGCAGTCTCACATATTGGCCCGCCGGTTTAGGGAAGCTCAGTGAGAGGATTTAGATAAAGGTGTAAACGAAGCGGAAGCTTTTTCCCTGTAGGTTAACCATATGCTAAATCATGGCTTTGGGTATTGTATACTAACGGGGCACGTTTCAGGCAGTTACAAGCTTTTTTTTTGTTTCACCAGAGCAATATTAACTTTTTTTTCTCAATGGGATTTAGTCTCTCTCTCTCTCTCTGTGAGCTTGTGTCCTTGTGCGCTTGCATGTCCATGTTATGTATGTGTGGTGCGTGTAAACGTGTGTGTGGGTTGCGCCAGTCAGAGAGAGATACTGCACAGCTGTACCGCCGTTTACTGGCAATAAAAATGCATGGGCTAGGCTACTTGCTCTTTTTATTTTGATGGCAATATGCAGCTTACCGGGTGAATAGGCTATCACTTAGCCCGTATTCGAATTGGATACTTTACTGAGTTCCCGATTGAGAGTATGGTTTATGTGGTGTGATTCTGTGGTCGACAATTTTCCTAAATAATTGGGTGCCTTCCTGTCTGCCTGCCTGTCAGCGTTCTGCTGCTGTATAATAGCCTAGATGGTGGTTGTGTACAGTATATGTAGTGAGGGCTGTGTACATTCCGCTCGGTCGTTTACCAACCTCCTTCACACAGCGAGTCGCGGTGTGGATAAGCCTGCCCCTAGGGAAAAAACTGCGCAACCCCCGGGGGTTTGGGGGGGGGGGGGGGGGGGGGCGTGCAAACGGGAGACATATGACGCAGGGATAAGGGTGGTTGATTGATGATGATCCTATTTCGGGAAGTGCGTCTCGATTAGAATGAATGGCGAGCCTCGCGACTGAATACCCAATAGGCTACCGAGCCTCGCCAAACCCAACGGTCCTCAGACAGACGCAAACCCCAGGCGTTATCACTGTATTCATGTTTGTTATGATGTTATTGCTGTTGATTCGTGTCATGAGAGCAACATTTGAAGAGGAGCGCAGTGAATAAAATTAATATGATATATCATGCAGTGTGGGCTATACACATTGCATAATCAAAACAAACAAGAAATATCTCGAAATGTAATCGAGTATAGCCCAGGCTACGTCCTACTTTTCCAATAATGTTTAGGATGTGCCCAGATTACCAGTCATGTGAGAAATCCCATTCCGAGAAAGCCAGAGAACGTTAAGCAGATCAGACAGCGCTTTTAGTGAGTAGCTGACCGGCCTACCCAGCCGTGCTCGTCTTAATGTGCCAGAGGCTAGTTGGAGCTGGTCCATGTCTCACATTCAATCTCTCTCTCTCTTTCTCTCACTCACTCTCCCGCCCGCGCGCCAATGTTGCCCTCTTCTTTCACATTTTCAACTGGAATATTTATTGTGGAGTTTAAGGCCATATTTATAAATTAAATGGAAATATGGATGTCTATAATGCAGTAATATAGATTACTCGAAATCTTTAGCGCAAATGCCCTGCACTTTTTGCGTGGCCTGCGTCACAGCTTGGTGCTGAAATGGATAGCTCCTTCTCGCTGGCTTACGCTCAGACCGGGGTAGTGACACAGCAGGTCACAACCGTTCACACAACAACGATCAATGAAAGACACTGACTCAGCCAATCCAATGGCAGAGTTATTGTACACCACAAACGTGTCACTTTATGTGGTGTGTCCTACAGGAGGCATAATGAGATCTGTTTATAGCAGGGGTATTTAACACTTTATTTCACAGGGACCCCTCCGAGGCAAACCTGCGACCCAGGGACCCCATCATATGTTAGCAAAACACAGGGATGCTGTAATATGTTTTACAGTATTACAAACTTACAGTATTAAGCTGGCAACTGTGGTGCCAGTATAATGCTGAAAATTTACAGGGTAATACCTACAGTAATATACAACTATTTTACAGTACTAAGCAGCATTGCAGGTTGTCTTTAGAAGACAGCTCCCTGAAATGTAATATTGTAAGAAAAACAATGTGTAAATATATATATATACATATATATATATATATATATATATATATATATATATATTTCTTCAAATTCATAACATGAATTTCACATGAATTGCACTTTAACCACAAAGAACAATATTTGAAAAGAGCAACATGACATTTCCAGATAGTAGGAAAGAGAGAGAGATACAGTGATAAGAACATTGACAAAAACTGGCCAATAATGTACTTCACCATACACAAACCCATTCATCAGAATAGGTCATTCTTCAAAATACTGGACAAAAAAAACACTCAAAACAGATCAATAAAAAATAGAAAAACAACAGTCAGACAAGGAGAAACGTTTACATAAAACTATAACAAGAACTGCTTGCCTGCCTGTCATTTAGAGAGAAACCAGAGAGAGATCAAGAGAGAGAGGAATGCTGGATAGAGAAGAGCAGGCAGGGCTAGACTGGAGCCAGACAGGCACGCTACTGCAGGCCAACACAGGCTCCAGGATGGTGCTAGCCGAGCATCTGCTGACCTGACCCCCGTGGCAGGATTTCTGAAAGAATGAGAGATGCAAACAAGTCTCGAATAAGTCTCTGTGGCGTGCAGATTATCACCCCAATCCTTGAAACTCTGGTCCTCCTTAGCTCTGATATGTCAACTAGGACAAACATGGAAATAGAAAGAACGGAAAGAGAGAGATTGCTATTACTATCACTACTACTATCAATACTACTACTATTACTATTACTATAACTATTACTATCACTACTACTATCAATACTACTACTATTACTATTACTATAACTATTACTATAACTATTAATATCACTACTACTAGCAATACTACTACTATTACTATTACTATAACTATTACTATCACTACTACTATCAATACTACTACTATTACTATTACTATAACTATTACTATCACTACTACTATCAATACTACTACTATTACTATTACTATAACTATTACTATCACTACTACTATCAATACTACTACTATTACTATTACTATAACTATTACTATCACTACTACTATCAATACTACTACTATTACTATTACTATAACTATTACTATAACTATTACTATCACTACTACTATCAATACTACTACTATTACTATTCCTATAACTATTCCTATAACTATTACGATCACTACTACTATCACTACTACAACTATTACTATCACTACTACTATCAATACTACTACTATTACTATAACTATTACTATCACTACTACTATCAATACTATTACTATAACTATTACTATCACTACTATTATCAATACTACTACTATTACTATCACTACTACTATCAATACTACTACTATTACTATAACTATTACTATCACTACTACTATCAATACTACTACTATTACTATTACTATAACTATTACTATAACTATTACTATCACTACTACTATCAATACTACTACTATTACTATAACTATTACTATCACTACGACTATCAATACTACTACTATTACTATAACTATTACTATCACTACTACTATCAATACTACTACTATTACTATAACTATTACTATAACTATTACTATCACTACTACTATCAATACTACTACTATTACTATTACTATAACTATTACTATAACTATTACTATCACCACTACTATCACTACTACAACTATTACTATCACTACTACTATCAATACTACTACTATTACGATTACTATAACTATTACTATCACTACTACTATCAGTACTACTACTAGTACTATTAATATAACTATTACTATAACTATTACTATCACTACTACTACCAATACTACTACTATTACTATAACTATTACTATCACTACTACTATCAATACTACTACTATTACTAGTACTATAACTATTACTATCACTACTACTATCAATACAAATACTATTACTATTACTATAACTATTACTATAACTGTTACTATTATTATCACTACTACTATCAATACTAACAATATTACTACTACTATAACTATTACTATAACTGTTACTATTATTATCACTACTACTATCAATACTAATACTACTACTATAATTATTACTATAACTGTTACTATCAGTACTACTATCAATACTATTACTATTGCTATAACTATTACTATCACCACTACTATCACTACTACAACTATTACTATCACTACTACTATCAATACTACTACTATTACGATTACTATAACTATTACTATCACTACTACTATCAGTACTACTACTAGTACTATTAATATAACTATTACTATAACTATTACTATCACTACTACTACCAATACTACTACTATTACTATAACTATTACTATCACTACTACTATCAATACTACTACTATTACTATTACTATAACTATGACTATCACTACTACTATCAATACAAATACTATTACTATTACTATAACTATTACTATAACTGTTACTATTATTATCACTACTACTATCAATACTAATAATATTACTACTACTATAACTATTACTATAACTGTTACTATTATTATCACTACTACTATCAATACTAATACTACTACTATAATTATTACTATAACTGTTACTATCAGTACTACTATCAATACTACTACTATTACTATAACTATTACTTTCACTACTACTATCAATACTACTACTATTACTATAACTATTACTATAACTATTACTATCACCACTACTATCACTACTACAACTATTACTATCACTACTACTATCAATACTACTACTATTACGATTACTAGAACTATTACTATCACTACTATTATCAGTACTACTACTAGTACTATTAATATAACTATTACTATAACTATTACTATCACTACTACTACCAATACTACTACTATTACTATCACTACTACTACCAATACTACTACTATTACTATAACTATTACTATCACTACTACTATCAATACTACTACTATTACTATTACTATAACTATTACTATCACTACTACTATCAATACAAATACTATTACTATTACTATAACTATTACTATAACTGTTACTATTATTATCACTACTACTATCAATACTAATACTATTACTACTACTATAACTATTACTATAACTGTTACTATTATTATCACTACTACTATCAATACTAATACTACTACTATAATTATTACTATAACTGTTACTATCACCCCTACTATCAATACTACTACTATTACTATTACTATAACTATTGCTATTACTACTACTACAACTATTACTATAACTTTTACTTTTATTATCGCTACTACTATCAATACTACTAATATTACTATTACTATTACTATTACTGTTACTATTACTATCACTACTACTATCAATACTACTACTACAACTATTACTACTACTTTCACTATCACTACTAATATCAATACTACTAATAATACTATTACTATTACTGTTACTATTACTATCGCTATCACTACTACTATCAATACTACTACTATTACATGACTATTACTATAACTATTACTATCACTATTACTATCAATACTACTACTATTACTATTACTATTACTGTTACTATCACTACTACTATCAATACTACTACCATTATTGTTGCTATTACTATTACTATTACTATTACTTGCTGGGTAAAAAGGTAGATGACAACTGACAAATCAAGTTTCTGTGTTCATCAGGTGTGTGTGTTTGTGTACTTACATGTTGGAGTTTTTCCACTCCAACTCCTTCAGGTCTGCGAGGAAGCGTGTGACATGGGTCTTGCAGCTCACTCCTTCTTTTGCTGTGCCTTTTGTAACGATGTACGCTGAAAGCCGGGAAGAAAATTCAGGGAGTGAATACGTTTAATAAATAAAATAACAAAACAAGACACACGAACAGCGCACCGACATAGAACAGGAACACTGACGACTGGGGAAGAAACCAAAGGGAGTGACATACTGTACGCACTAGATACCACTAGATACTCTAGGTACCACTTTACTATCTTTCTGTTCCACCTTAAATCAAATAATTGTATTACCAAGCATGATCCGCCTTGGGGTGTCCGGCAAAGGAATTTGCGCCTCGACATCAATCCGACTTGCAGTGACCTAAAATCACAAAACATTCATTAAAAAAAGATTCAAATCATGTGTAATAGTACAGTATAAACATAATTAATCATATATACACTTTATAGGAATAAAACAACTATTCCTTACATCTGCCAAGAGGAACAGATATTCCTCCTTCTCTTTGAAGTGGGTCATCAACAAAAGAATGGCAGCAGTGGCTGTGACATCGTCATTGCCTCTGATGTTACGGGCGATTTCATTCAGCAGGCACTGGATCTGTCTCTACTTGGTCTTTTGTCTTTTAAAAAAGTTGACAATTATCTCACACTTGTTCAGGAGAGCTTGAGTAAGGCGACTGTCAATCTCAATGCCAGTATTGAAGTGGTTGCAGAGCCATAACTTGGTGAAAAAGAAGGGGCCTTTGTTCCTGGAGGTCACTGACTCTTGGAGGACAAGTGTTGATCATGTGCTGTTGATAAGTGTATGTCAGCTTCATCAGGTCCTCCACTTCTCTCTTGTCTGCACCTCTGGGGCCCACACAGCTGAAAATGTTTGCCATCGCCTGTCTCTTGTTTTACAGGGAGTCGTGGGGTTTCTTTCACTGCAAGGTACTGTGGTTGCTAGTTGATGCAGTCATATCTGTCGACATTGGTTCTTGCTGTTTTTGCCTGTCCGCTGATGTCCCTTCCCTCTTCATTGCTCCTCTTGGGTCTACTGATTCTATCTAAAGTGCGGTAACAATTTATAGGCTCCACTCTGGACTTAATCTTAGTGAACAGGAAGTGGTACCCACTGGCAAGTGGTTCTCCTTCCTCAGTCAGGTCTTCAAAAGTCTTTGGGTACTGCGTTACAATGGATTTTGCAATTTCACTGTATACAGCCTTGTTGGGATTGGGGCAGTGCTCACGCATGGCGTCGACAGTCTCCCTCACCATCTGCCACCTACCTTCCGCTTCTACCCTATTTCTTTGGGTAATGGCCTGCTTGAGGCTGGAGGGCATCCTCTGCCACTTCCAGCTACCAGCCAGCCTGCAATTGGAAAATTACACTACCCCCAGCCACCAAATTGCATGCACTCACCTGAAGAGCTATCAAGCTATACCATGCAACTCATGCCAACCACACAATCTCAATAAAAACATGTGTAACATATCAGTCTGTGCTAATTAATTTAATTCATTAATAAGGATAACAATAGCAGGGGGAGTATTCCACTACACTTCTGCTAAGTCACACACACCCCCAGACTGAATAGAGCTAACCAGAGATATTTAGAGAAAGGTGTCCAATGGAGTTCCCCATCTCAGAGCTAGCTGACGTTAGTAAGACCAATTCCCCTTTTATCTGAGATGACTCTCATGCCAACTACAGAATCCCTGAAAAATGATACATTTTTCAAAATGTCAGTCTGTGCCTGTTGACAAACTAAAAGTGCATTCGACCTAGCTAAACGCTCACTACCTCTCTAGACGGACAGTCTTTTTGTCCGGTGTAGCCTACGACCACTTTGCCACTAATACCATAACGTTAGCAACATGCCACCCATGTAATATGCCCACCGGTTGAGTAACCTATCCAAAGAAACCTACATCATATGGATTTCTGCATGTTGTTAATGCTAAAATGATGCGATCTATAGCTACAATATCACTGATTATTTTACCAGCAAGGAAGATCAACGCAACAGACCGACATGTCAACTTGGCTAGGTAACATAATCCAAACAAGCTAGCTAGCTAACCTAGCTAGCTAATAGTAGCTTAGTTAAGAAAACCTGCAGTAGGTAATTCTATTAAAATATGTCTATATAATATATGGAATTAGTACAAACAGTGCATTCGTAAAGTATTCAGACACCTTGACTTTTTCCAAATGTTGTTACTGTCATGACGAGGCCCTTTCTGGGTATAGATCATGGCTTCCCCCTATCTCTCTCTCTCCTACACCCAGGTTCTGTTATCTCAGGTGGTAAATTCCTGGCGGATACTCTCTCTCCCTTTTCATGCAGAGAGAGACCACAGAGTGAACAAAGGATTTCACATGGCCGAACTCCTAAATCCACAAAATGGGAAAATTGAACTATATGTCCACTTGTGAGAATGTGGGAAGGGTCCGTGGACACTTAAGGGACAGTTATGTTGAGAGTGTTTCATTTGGTGACCGCACGAAGGACAGGAAACTGTCACAAGAATTTAGCTATCTCAATGGTTGAACTCAACTATCACTCAAGCTTTGTCTATTTCCCAGAGGTCATAAATCTCCGGTTAAGAACACAATCTTTTTATAGCACACACACACACAAATGAACTCACATCAGTAGAAACTCCACCTCTCTTTAGGTGGGCTGTATTTTACTACATCTATTACTGTTGTGTTATATATTCAACAAAAAAAAAAAAAAAAAAATAAAAATAAAAAAAAAATAAGGATATTTTGGAGATTATTTCCTTTTCAAACAACCGAAAGTGAGCAGGTGTAATCTGAATAAAGGGAAAAAGGCCCTTCTTGAACATAGGATGAGACATTCGTACCAATTTACTAGAGAACCAGTTTGGATTTAAGTATAACTTTTGTATGACTGATGCCTTTAGTGAGAGGTCTAATGCTTTAATATTTAATAATTTCTGCCCTCCGAATTCATATTCGTTATATAAATAGGCCCTTTTAATTTTATCTGGCTTGCCGTTCCAAATAAAATGGAATATTTTTTGTTCATATAATTTAAAAAGCAGGTCACTAGGTGTAGGCAAAACCATAAGCAAATAGGTAAAATGTGATATGACTAAAGAGTTAATCAGGGTGATTTTTCCACAAATAGACAAGTATTTTCCTTTCCATGGTAGCAAGATCTTATCTATTTTTGCTAACTTTCTATAAAAATTTATTGGAGTGAGATCATTTCTTTCTTTTGGGATTTTTATACCGAGTATGTCCACATCTCCGTCAGACCATTTAATTGGTAAACTACATGGCAATATAAAATGTGTCTTTTTTAGTGATCCAATACGTAATATGGTACATTTATCACAATTTGGTTTTAATCCAGAGAGGATAGCAAAGGTATCTAGATCCTCTATGAGGCCGTGGAGAGACTCTAGTTGTGGTTTTAAAAGAAAACATGAATCATCAGCGTACAATGACACCTTAGTTTTTAAGCCACGGATTTCTAATCCATTAATATTAATGTTTGATCTAATTTTAACAGCTAACATTTCGATGGCAATAATAAATAGATATGCCGATAGTGGACAACCTTGTTTTACTCCTCTAGATAGTTTAAAACTTTCTGAGATGTAGCCATTATTTACTATTTTACACCTAGGGTTACTATACATAATTTTAACCCATTTTATAAGAGATTCCCCAAAATTGAAATATTCTAGGCATTTATATATAAACTCCAGTCGTACTTTATCAAAAGCCTTTTCAAAATCAGCTATGAAAACCAGACCTGGTGTCCCCGATATTTCATAGTGTTCTATTGTTTCCAGTACTTGCCTTATATTATCTCCAATGTATCGTCCATGTAAAAAACCTGTCTGATTAGGATGAATAATATCTGACAAAACTTTTTTTATTCTATGCGCCAAGCATTTTGCTAGGATTTTTGCATCACAACACTGAAGTGTAAGAGGTCTCCAATTTTTTAATTGGACTGGATCTTTATATATACCACTTGGGTCCTGTTTCAGTAATAACGATATCAGACCTTCTTGTTGCGTGTCTGATAATCTACCATTTATATAGGAGTGGTTAAAACAAGCTAATAATGGTCCTTTGAGTATATCAAAAAAAGTTTTGTATACTTCCACTGGTATGCCATCCAGCCCTGGAGTTTTCCCATCCTTAAAGGCCCCAATTGCATCAAGCAGTTCCTCCTCTGTAATTTGGCCTTCACATGAGTCTTTCTGTACAGATGTTAATTTTACATTATTAATAGGAAAAAAATCCATACAATTAGTTTCAGTTAGTGGAGATGGAGGAGCCTGAAACGAAAACATATTCTTAAAGTACTTTACTTCCTCTTTCAAAATATCATTTGGTGAATCATGCGTGACTCCATCATTTGTAACAAGTTTTAATACATTTTTTTTGGTAGCATTTCTATATTGAAGATTGAAAAAGAATTTGGTGCATTTTTCCCCATATTCCATCCAGTTCGCTTTATTTTTATAATATATTACACTGGATCTTTCTTGAATAAGTTCCTCCATTTCTTTTTGTTTTTCCTCTAACTTATTCTGTGCCTCTATGGTACCGTTTTTATTGCTATCTAACTGTACTGTTAGTCCTTCAATTTCCTTTGTTAATATGGACTCTTTTGATCTAAATTCCCTTTGTTTTATAGATGAGTACTGAATTGCATGGCCTCTAAAGGCACACTTAAAAGTGTCCCATACAATAAGGGGATCTGCTGTACCTATGTTATGTCTGAAAAAGTCAGTTATAAAATCTTCTGTCCTAGTTCTAAACAATTTATCATCTAGTAGACTTTGATTAAATTTCCAATATCCTCGCCCACGTGGAAATTCTGTAAGAGAAATATATATGCCAATTATGTGATGATCCGACCGCATTCTGTCCCCTATCAACACTTTTTTAACTTTTGGTGCCAGAGAGAATGGTATAAGAAAGTAGTCAAGACGACTAGCTTGATTCAGCCTCCGCCATGTATATCTCACTAAATCAGGGTATTTAAGTCTCCATATATCCACTAATTCCAATATATCCATGACATTCATGATTTCCTTAAGTGCCTGAGGGTGATAGTTTGTAGTGTGATTTCCTTTCCGGTCTATAGAGGTATTTAAGACCGTATTAAAATCTCCCACTATAATAATAGAGTCTAGTGTTGCTTGTAGAGTTGATAAATTCTTATATATATTTTCAAAGAAGCTTGGATCATCATTATTCGGACCGTATAGGTTAACAAGCCATATTTGTTTATTGTCCAATAACATATTTAAAATAATCCATCTACCTTGAGGATCTGTTTGGACAATTTGCACATTTGGATCAAAATTATTGTTAATTAAAACCATCACCCCTTTTGAATTTCTTTGCCCATGGGAGAAATATATTTTGCCCCCCCAGTTCTTTTTCCACAAAACTTCATCTAAAACTGTTGAATGGGTTTCCTGTAAACAATAGATATTATAATCCTTCTCTTTTAGCCAGGTAAATACTGATCGTCTTTTCTTATTATCTGCTAAGCCATTACAATTGTAACTGGCTATACTTATTTCACCACTTACCATAATGAGACACACCTTTCATTCTTTTAATCAGAATATATTTTTGTAAACGTACTATTAAAAAGTAACATAATGATTGAGTGTCTATATAGTTGTACCATGATATTTGCATTTCTACTAAGTAAACCTCCAATTGGTCCCTACTATTCCACCCGCTAAAAGGCCTCATCTCGAGATGGCTTGTCATCCCAATGCCCGGTAGACCACCCTCGACCCCCTGTATCCCATAGCCCTGAACCGACTGGGATCCATTCTTTGAAAAGAGCATACAGTGCCATTTACCGAATTGAAGAAGATCAATTACCATATGCATTTCCATTGCCCTCACCTCGATTTGTATTATATATATCTGTGGATCATCCTCTATTGTCCCTAACATCTTTTACTTCTTCCTTCGCAACAGTTGTGGGATACACACATACACCCACACACACTCAGCCCTTACCCCCACACAACCATAAGCTCACTTTCTCAACAATTGCACCATCCCAGAGCCCAACTCAAGATGGGTCATGATTTACAAATGCACTTGCAGTTGCAGCTGCATGAGAAGGCCTGCAAGACCGCACAAAAAATTAGCAAAAATTGAGAGATTTATTTACCATTGTCATATCCTAGATAATGGAGGTCAAATGTACACCTTATTCCTGAAACACCCACAATACGGCCACCCGTCATGACCATGTCCCCACGCATCTCCATGCAGTCCGACTTTGATTTTGTGCCGCCAGGGCCACAATAATATACCCCCTCTCTGAATGTCCGAGTGTGACCCCCTCCCCATGGGTTACTGCAGCTAGTGTTGCCAGCACTGCCACTGCCTGGGTGGGGGCACCCCACCGGAATCCCCACCGGCTAGGTACAAGGTCGTCAAGGTTCTCATTAGCAGCTTTGAGAATTTCCTTGTATATTATGCTCTCCCTTTATGGGGCTTTGGCTTTGCAGGACCAACCCTGCCAAGCAGGCTCAGAATCTTGAGGGGGCAGTGCTGCTCTTGGTCTCTGACCTCATTTTAGCTGCATACAGACCGCTTACAGCGGGCACATAAAACAGTTAGGGACTTCTCCTTAGTATCTGGGTCATTCAGGTGGGTGTCTAGGGTATAGTGCCATGGACCGTACCATTAAAATAGGATCATAAATAATTAGATATAATTTATAAAAAAATAAATAAAAAATGTAGTTCTCCATGATAGGACAATAAATAAATAAGACGTATAATTCATTATAAAGGTATATCCATCATCTGAACAACATTGAAAGCCCTCTCATACCCGGCTCACAGCAATACATTGGCTCTGGGATATGCA
This sequence comes from Salvelinus namaycush, assembly GCF_016432855.1. NCBI lineage: Eukaryota > Metazoa > Chordata > Actinopteri > Salmoniformes > Salmonidae > Salvelinus > Salvelinus namaycush. The sequence continues at coordinate 35,903,854 of NC_052319.1, forward strand.
ACCATTTCATTACTCACTCACTCAACTTTCCAAACATAACAAATAAAATAAAAAATAAACACAAACCATACCATCCACACATACTGTGCCTTCTGTTTACTTAGTTTTTATCTTCACTATGTTGAATTAGTGCTTGTGTGTTCAATTAGTTATATGTGAAGATTTATAGAAAAGCTATATTTTTTATTGTATTGTTACAATCAGTAACCGGGCTTGAATTGTGTTTATTTCCCTCGTCTATGAGAACTTTGTAATTTTTAAAATAACCATGGAGTAGTCTTTGTGTCTCTGAACAACTGGTTATCAATATATAGTTCTGCAATTTCCTTCGGAAACTGATCATTCATGCCAATTTTGGTCCCAGCAAGTCTTTTACCCAGGCTTTTAACCATTATTTTATCTTTAAATGAAGCAAATTTGGCAACGATTGGGCGTTCGTACCTCTGCCCTCTCTGTCCGAAGCGGTGAACGCGTTCAAGTTGGATTTTGTCGATAACTTCGCGTGGAATCTGAAGCGCTGTAAGGAGGAACTCTCTAACTATAGATTCAGGAACTTCTCCTTCTTTTTCTTGGATACCTGTAAGTACCAAATTCTCTCTCATGGATCTAGTTTGTATGTCTAGTAAGGTTTCCTTCAGAACGGTGTTCTCCTTTTTAATTCCATTCATTTCGGTTTCAATCTTATTGACTGTCCCTTTTAGCGCGTGTGTTTGCTTCTCCAATGTCGCAGCTTTTTCATCACTCATCTCTAGGCTTGCCTTCAACTCTTTTATATCCTTACTAACTAATTCAAGTATACCCAGTTTGTCATTTATTGATTTTAACAGATCGGTTTCGACCTTTACCATTCCCGGTGGTGAGAATATTAAGTCATCAGTGTCTGTAGAAGAGTCACGTTTTCGTTTTGTAATCGGTTCCCCTGTCTTACTCTCCGTCATGTTTGGTTGTTGCCTGTTTTCGTAATATTTGTCGATAAATGTCTCTAGTTTTAGGATTTGTTTTGTGTTATTGTCCAGATTGAAGGTTATCACTCACCAGATTAAGTAGTGCTAATATTTTAGTCTAATTTAGCAGATATTTCGAATATTATGTTTTATCTTGAGGTGCTCTACATAAATCCCTTCAGTCCGCCATTACCCTTACGTTACCTTTACGTCATACGTCAGCCCTCCTCCTCCTACAGATCTGTTTTTACTACATCTGTTACTGTTGTTGTTTTTACTACATCTGTTACTGTTGTTGTTTTTACTACATCTGTTACTGTTGTTGTTTTCACTACATCTGTTACTGTTGTTGTTTTTACTACATCTGTTACTGTTGTTGTTTTCACTACATCTGTTACTGTTGTTGTTTTTACTACATCTGTTACTGTTGTTGTTTTTACTACATCTGTTACTGTTGTTGTTTTTACTACATCTGTTACTGTTGTTGTTTTTACTACATCTGTTACTGTTGTTGTTTTTACTACATCTGTTACTGTTGTTGTTTTCACTACATCTGTTACTGTTGTTGTTTTCACTACATCTGTTACTGTTGTTGTTTTTACTACATCTATTACTGTTGTTGTTTTCACTACATCTGTTACTGTTGTTGTTTTTACTACATCTGTTACTGTTGTTGTTTTCACTACATCTGTTACTGTTGTTGTTTTCACTACATCTGTTACTGTTGTTGTTTTTACTACATCTGTTACTGTTGTTGTTTTCACTACATCTGTTACTGTTGTTGTTTTCACTACATCTGTTACTGTTGTTGTTTTCACTACATCTGTTACTGTTGTTGTTTTCACTACATCTGTTACTGTTGTTGTTTTTACTACATCTGTTACTGTTGTTGTTTTCACTACATCTGTTACTGTTGTTGTTTTCACTACATCTGTTACTGTTGTTGTTTTCACTACATCTGTTACTGTTGTTGTTTTCACTACATCTGTTACTGTTGTTGTTTTCACTACATCTGTTACTGTTGTTGTTTTCACTACATCTGTTACTGTTGTTGTTTTTACTACATCTGTTACTGTTGTTGTTTTCACTACATCTGTTACTGTTGTTGTTTTCACTACATCTGTTACTGTTGTTGTTTTCACTACATCTGTTACTGTTGTTGTTTTTACTACATCTGTTACTGTTGTTGTTTTTACTACATCTGTTACTGTTGTTGTTTTCACTACATCTGTTACTGTTGTTGTTTTCACTACATCTGTTACTGTTGTTGTTTTCACTACATCTGTTACTGTTGTTGTTTTCACTACATCTGTTACTGTTGTTGTTTTCACTACATCTGTTACTGTTGTTGTTTTTACTACATCTGTTACTGTTGTTGTTTTCACTACATCTGTTACTGTTGTTGTTTTTACTACATCTGTTACTGTTGTTGTTTTCACTACATCTGTTACTGTTGTTGTTTTTACTACATCTGTTACTGTTGTTGTTTTCACTACATCTGTTACTGTTGTTGTTTTCACTACATCTGTTACTGTTGTTGTTTTTACTACATCTGTTACTGTTGTTGTTTTTACTACATCTGTTACTGTTGTTGTTTTTACTACATCTGTTACTGTTGTTGTTTTCACTACATCTGTTACTGTTGTTGTTTTTACTACATCTGTTACTGTTGTTGTTTTCACTACATCTGTTACTGTTGTTGTTTTTACTACATCTGTTACTGTTGTTGTTTTTACTACATCTGTTACTGTTGTTGTTTTCACTACATCTGTTACTGTTGTTGTTTTTACTACATCTGTTACTGTTGTTGTTTTTACTACATCTGTTACTGTTGTCTGTCTTGTCAGAGGATCTAGGTTCGGGTCTATCTGGATGTTAATGCTAACTTTATATTATGTATTCTTCACCTTCCTTTTGGTCACGCTTGTCCATGGTAATCAGCCAATTAGCTTCTCCTTTGTTTATCCTTATATTACATCCTTTTAAGTCCCAGATGGCTTCTCCCATCCTCTGATGATGGGTCCATCCACAGAGTGCCATTTCTGGTAGTGGTCTAGTTCTCTGAATTGAGAGGGACCTCTGAACTTCTGTGTCCGTTATTGTTTGGGATGGAATGGGTATGCTCATCCTATTTTTTTTCCAAAGGAGATTTAGTAGAAACTTGTTTTCTGACCCTACTTCTGACATACTCTATAGTTGTAGGTGGGTCTACTACCATGTTTCCTAGGTTTGCTGCTGTTGCTGTCAAGGCCATTTTACCACTCTTCAGTTGTTTTGGTTTCCACTGTCTGTCAGGGAGACCATCTGAGGGCAGAGAAGTCGACGGTAGGGAAATCTCCTTCCCATCTATCTGCCATTGTTTCTCCGTCCCCTTGGACAGCGTCTCCGTCAGGGGTATCTGCCAGAGTAGGTATGTCATCAGAAGCAACATGCATGTCACTCCTCCCCATCCCTGGACTCTCTGGATCTTCAGGCGAGTGTATCTGTTGACTATTGGGAGTTGCGCCGTGATCCTTGTCTCCTTCCGTTTCCTCCAGGCTCCTGCCTGGTGTATCAGTATCCTCTGCTTCCTCATGGCTTGATGGTCGCTCACCGATCTCCTCCGGAACTCTGGTACAGTGGTTTTAAATGGAACCACATAGTGCTTCCTTTCACCTGGACAGCTGTTGGTGTTGCTAGGACCACTTCGTAGGGACCCTCTCGCCTTGGCTCGTTCCACTTCCTCCGGAACACTCGGATGTAGACATGGTCCCCTGGGATCACTGGACGTGGAACCTCTGGTCCTGGTTCAGGTTTTGGCCTTCTTCCCGTGAGGTTTTCAAACTCAGAGACTTATGGCATCTTTTCTATGATGACACCATACACAATCTTATTTCCATCTCTCATCACACCTCCACTTTCTCCTTCTTGTTCCTAAGAGAGTGATAGCATAAGACTTAGAAACCACGAAAAACACAAAACATAACAGTATTAACAATGTGGTAAGCTATGCATAATTATATATGCATGAAAATCAAAGTCTGAGACCATGACAATTCCCACTCTCTCTTCACTAGACTCTATGCCTCCAGGATACATTTCTGTTGGACTCCACAAAAATGAAGGCCCTAAAAAGCCTCCTCATGCTTTCGTCCAGTCTTCCCCTTTCTGGCCCCAGGTTCCAGGAGGTGTTCCCAAGCCATGTCATTTTCACTTTGTTCCCCATCTCCTTCATTGCCACTTAATAGACACATCACTTGATAGGCAAGTGCATATCCCTAATCAATGCTTCATCCTCTTGAGGTAACTCAGCACTGTACATGCTCTCACATTGATGCCTTCAAACTGTTGTTTAGAGTACAAATACCCCAACATCTATCCTCTTTTATATGATGCATTAATAGAGAAAAAGTCTATATATAGTGTGTGCAAATGAGTTAAGATAAGGGAGGTAGGCAATAAATAGGCCATAGTGGTGAAATAATAAAAATTTAGCAATTAAACAGTGGAGTGATAGAAGTGCAAAAGATGAATGTGCAAGTAGAGATACTGGGGTGCAAAGGAGCAAAATTAAATAAATAAATAACAGTATGGGGATGAGGAAGTTGGATGGCTATTTACAGATGGGCTGTGTACAGGTGCAGTGATCTGTGAGCTGCTCTGACAGCTGGTGCTTAAAGTTAGTGAGGGAGATATGGGTCTACAGAATTTGGCTACGAATATGAAGTGAGGGCCAGCCAACAAGAGCATACAGGTCACAGTGGTGGGCAGTATATGGGGCTTTGGTGACAAAAACTGCATCCAATTTGCTGAGTAGAGTGTTGGAGGATATTTTGTAAAGGACATCGCCGAAGTCAATGATCGGCAGGATAGTCAGTTTTACGAGGGTATGTTTGGCAGCATGAGTAAAGGATGCTTTGTTGCGAAATAGGAAGCCGATTCCTCTCCCTTCCTCTCCCTATTGTATTTCCTCTCCCTTTTCTTTCCCTGTCATTCAGAAACCATTTCACAACCTTTCCATCTGTCTGTATACCCAAATTTAAACTGAATTGAAAAAAAAAACGTCCAAAATAAATCCCACAGTATCAACAACACTATCGCATATTTCATAACCGGTAAATTGTGTGCGTGTGCTGGTGTGTGTGTGTGGTAAACCATATGGAAAAAACAAACAAAAAATGGCCAGGCCTTCCCATTCTTTACTTAGCATGTATTACCCTTAGACACAATACACTCCCATATGGTATTATGTGATTGGTCTCTCTCTTCCATAACTATGTACAATTATCCTGGTATCGTTAATAGACCAATGTCCAATCAACATATGTAATAGCTGTTTCACCTTAGATTGTTCCTGTTAACCTTTCTAAATGTAATAATTTTTCCTGTCGCAAATGTAGTCAATTTCTCAACTTAAGAAATCAGTGATATTTGATCCCAGGCATCTAATAAAAAGTAGTTTGAGACATGGTCTCCTACGTCTCCCTTTATTTACACACTGTATTGGACTTCCATCAGTCCTGGAAGCAAGAATTATATTCACGACACATCAGATAACAGTGTTCCATTAAGTGGAATCGACCCCATCTAAAATAAACAATCCCAGAGCCCCTTTCCAGTAATCCTATCAGTTTAACCTGTTGCATTAGTTTAGTGAAATAAAAAACTGTTGTTTAACAAATGTAAAACCTTCAAAAAGTTGGTGCTGTCTTATCAGCTTGATAGCCAATGCTTATTTCATTCTACTTTTATTACTGGACACTGTTCCACGTAATGGAAACAGATTATAATTTCTAGAATACATTAACTTCCTGCTCAAATTCACTGGTGTTACCTAACTATAAAACCAAGCAACAGTAATGTTTCTCATACCTCTACTTCAAATAGCCCACTACCTGCTTGCTTTCAACCGCAGCTAATCTTTTTTTACAATCTCAAGGCTCAATCCCTCTACTCATCATATAAACTCATATTGAAACCACAGTTATTCAAATTACTAAAATATTGCACCATTAGAGTGCTATAAAAATACACTAATAATATATTACCATTCATATACTGTCAACACTCATTAAGTTTACATCAATCCTCCTTATCAATGACTATATTTGTATCACTAACCACTGCCTCACACTCATTAAACAGCCATTAGTTTAAGATTAACCTGTAATGCGCCAAATGTAAAAAATACATCAGCCAATTCTTATTCAATCCAAACAATTCAAATTCTAAATTCTGACTTTCCAATTGACTCTCTTTTGTTACCTTCACTAATCTACATCTCTTCCCTGAAACTCAGAAAGCTCTCTACAATCTCAACCATACTCTACCTCTGTCTTTCTGCTAACGTTTATGTTACCAGATTCATTTTTTATTTCAATTATAGTCAAAACAAACCCAATTCTACTTTTCACAAGGAGGCCACTTTAATTACTGTTACCTCTTCCACCCTTACATTAATTCAATACATTTATTGTAGAATAAAACGAAACAAAGACTAGTTTCAAACTACTAGGATTTTCTTCTTGAGTCGGATGGTCTCGAAACCCCCAAATATGTTATCTTTTTCACCAGTAGTACTTTACCATAGCTAAAATTCCTTGTGTCCCTGCTCTACCACATAGTTTACATATTGTATCAACATAGAACCCCCAAATCTAAACCCTTTAGCGATTGTTTGAATGCGGCCTGATACAAAGTTCGACATTTTTAAACATCATTCGTGCTCTCGCCCATATATTCTGCCCATTTTAATACGTTACCTAATACCCACTGTCCTTGATTCTCACAAGGATTATTCAACCCCAAAATCCGCTAATGAACAGGGTTGATCCAAACTTTCTGATTCATAATGCCTAATATTTTTTCCCACAAGGCAGTCAAGCACCCAAGCTAACTGGCTAAAGTTGGCTAGCTAATTTAGCTAACACTACTTCCAGACATAAACAAGAGAATACATCTTCACTCTCCATTCTACTCACCTCGCAGAGCTGGCAAGGCTCTTTACTTGTTTGTTAACTAACTGTGCTGCTGGCAATAATTCAAATTACATTATGTTCCTGACGTTTACTGACACCGGCCATATTCAACCCGGCTTTGAGCATTTGTAAACTCATCAGCCACTCTGCACTCTGGTACATCCACATTAGTGCTTTGAAATCTGAACAAAATAGCCTGAACGACTTTACCAAGTACCACATTTTACACTATCCATTCACAAAACAGTCCTGTTAGTGCAATTACGCTGAGAGTACGCTAACTTCAAAACACTGGTATATTGAGCTTTTGATCCTGGTTTTATGTGATTATGCCAATTCATAATTGCCTCCCTGAATTCTGTTTTTGATTTGAATTTTCCGTTAGCAGGGAAATGTTGCTAAATATTATCCAGTTTGCTCAATTCTTTCCATATTCGAGCCGATTTGTTAGAATTTTCATGTGCTTCTTTCAGCAACTCCATGGTTTTATTGAAATAATTATTTTCCTGTGATATTCGTATTTATTCTTTGCCTCCTAGTTTCATTTTATTGTGCTATTCACTTCATTAAAACCACTCTTATTCTCTTGTTCTTAGATTTCTCCATACAGGTCCAGGGCTAAACATCTTCATCGGTCTGTTCAAGCCCTGAGTGACTTGACCACACCCTATTCCCTCCTATTTATATCCACATCATTTTTCTTTCTCTGATTATTGTACTCGGTCTATTGGTTATTGCCACTGTCTCTAGGTTTTTATCATTGTTCTCTCTTTTTGAGCATATTCTTACTTCAAATGTTGCATTTTCTATATACTGTATTTTCTATATACTGTATTTTCTATATACTGTATTTTCTATATACTGTATTTTCTTCTATCTTGCAACACAGTGTGCAATTTTTATTGGCCTCACCGGGCAATCGCTGATGTCGTCTTGACATTTATTACTACCTTACTATAATGTTCATATATTTTTATATCCGGACTGTTCAAACTTCTAGTATTTATATTACTTCAACAGTCTCTCTCACACCATTTATATTCACCTCTCCTGGTGCATGACCAGATGCGTCCCCTCCTCCAGGTCACACTCAAGTGACGGTTCAGGAGACGCTCACAACCCTTTTCCCACCAACAGCAGAGAACTTTCACACTCAGTTTCACATACCTCTTACGCTTTCGTAAGCGACCTGATTATACAGCACTTTTCTGATTCACTTCCTCGACACAGAAAAGGCAATATTATACAGGATTTTTACTTGTCTCACACTTTTCTTAAGCGACCTGGAAATGTAGCGGTTTTCTGATTCACTTCCTCAACACAGAAAAGGCAATAATATACAGGAATTTTACCCATCCAAGCAGTCCCCATTGATCAATTAATTTCCTCAATGTAATAGGTGGTATCACAGGAATTATACCCATCTAAGCAGTCCTTATCGATTCACTTCCTAGTCACGATAAGCGGTATTACAGGATTTCTATTTAATTTTATTCGACCATGCAGATTAACAGTTGCCACTCCCGAACTAGATCGAACAGAACAGTCAACAGGCCAGACAGATAACCTGAACGAGACTGAACACCCACCCCAGCTGAGCAACTGAGCGAGCTGGATGAAATGAATGACCCACCTGACTCGGACTGACTGAATAAGATGAATGGGCTGTGTTTTGTGCGCAAACTCAAACAGGTTTAAACAAATATGTCCAGCCAAACTGAATCAAACAACGTAGTCACAACTCAAACAGACTGAACAACTGGTCAGATGAACTGTCCGAACAAATCAGATGAATAACCCCACTCAACTGAGCCAGTCAAGAAAGATGAAGCACATAAATCTCCCTCTGCAATTAGTCACACACACCAATTACTATACAACATTTTCACTGTTGCAACCCTCAAAGCTTTTTATCCCCCCATTATTTTGCATACATTTCATTGAACTCAAAAGCTCCCAATACTTCTTTGGTTTGTCAAATTTGGAGACACCCACTTGGTGACCTACCGTTGAGGCCGTGTCCTGGAGCGAACCACACAAAACTCTATACTATTTAAGCAAAAATGTTGCTTACCTTTTAAAGTGGCCACTTTGTGTAGTTCGCCCAAAACCGTCCACAACTGCAGATTTTCACCGTCTCTGGTCCCTTTTCGCCACTCCTGGCTGGTTCGCCATTTAAGTCGTGGAAATATTCAGTCAATAATATTTCTCAAATACCGGAGTCTGTGAGTTCAAATAGACTTTTATTACAATAATAATATAAGCCGAGCTGGTTCATGAAAACAACTAACTTTTCAGCCTTGGCACACACTCTTTATACCGGTTTCATCCTTACGTCACACACATAGTAACTCCTCTTAATGACTCACCCCCTCTGGCATTTAGCCACCATTATCCTTTTGCCTTGCACTCATTTTAGTTTGGTTTCACATTAGGGCATGGAAACTTTAGAGCCATAGCAATGGTTCAAAAATGAACAGTCATGTCCACTCCCCAGACAGGTGCATGTCTAATGGTGTCTCATGACCCAGACACACACATAGAGTGCACTATTCTTGCTGACTCCGCTGAAATGAACACACATGTTCTGGAAAATTCCCAATACTACGCAAAAAGTAACTTCTGCTAGTCAAAACCAGCAGAAACCACAAAGACTGAGAACAGTCTTGGTTTCAACTATGCAATAAAGCTCTCTTTCTCTCTCACATACCACAGACCGTTTGGCGTCGCCAACTACAGCTAATACAATATCTTATAGTAATTTTTACACAAGGCTTACAATTAAAGTTAATAACAGTATTTTTTATAATTTTACCCAGAATACAGTGCAATCTACAGCATTAATGCTGTAAAACACATTTAAGGTGTTGTTACTGTGCATTCTAAAGTGTTTTACTGTTGAAATTACAGAAAAGTGTGGCAAGGAGAAGAAATCAACATTTTAAAATGAATAGATTTGGTAAATAGTTTTTCATTATTGTAAACTCTAACATAGCCTATTAGCAAGAAAGGTAACTCCAAACCCATATTGGCTAAGAGTATCTGTTCAGCTGGTTAAACAAAGGTTAGCAATGTGTTGGCAAAAATGTACACTACCATTCAAAAGTTTGGGGTCAGTTAGGAATGTCCTTGTCTTTGAAAGAAAAGCAAATTTTTTGTCCATTAAAATAACATCAAATTGATCAGAAATACAGTGTAGACATTGTCAATGTTGTAAATTACTATTGTAGCTTGAGACAGCTGATTTTTTTATGGAATATCTATATAGGTGTACAGAGGCCCATTATTAGCAACCATCACTCTTGTGTTCCAATGGCACGTTGTGTTAGCTAATCCAACTTTATCATTTTAAAAGGCTATTTTGTCATTAGAAAACCATTTTGCAATTATGTTAGCACAGCTGAAAACTGTTGTTCTGATTAAAGAAGCAATACAACTGGCCTTCTTTAGACTAGTTGAGTATCTGGAGCATCATCATTTGTGGGTTCGATTGCAGGCTCAAAATTGCCAGAAACAAATAACTTTCTTCTGAAACTTGTCAGTCTATTTTTGTTCTGAGAAATGAAGGCTATTCCATGCGAGAAATTGCCAAGAAACTGAAGATCTGGTACAACGCTGTGTACTATTTCCTTCACAGAACTGCGCAAACTGGCTCTAACCAGAATAGAAAGAGGAGTGGGAGGCCCCGGTGCACACCTGAGCAAGAGGACAAGTACAATAGAGTGTCTAGTTTGAGAAACAGGTCCTCAACTGGCAGCTTCATTAAATAGTACCCGCAAAACACCAGTCTCAACGTCAACAGTGAAGAGGCGACTCCGGGATGCTGGCCTTCTAGGCAGAGTTCCTCTGTCCTGTGTCTGTGTTCTTTTGCTCATCTTAATCTTTTATTTTTATTGGCCAGTCTGAGATATGGCTTTTTCTTTGCAAGTCAGCCTAGAAGGCCAACATCCCGGAGTTGCCTCTTCACTGTTGACGTTGAGACTGGTGTTTTGATGTTATTTTAATGAATAAAAAATTTGCTTTTCTTTCAAAAACAAGGACATTTCTAAGTGACCCCAAACTTTTGAAATGTAGTGTATGTCCAAGTGATGAAAGATCAACAGCTTGTCTCTCTGGTAGCCTATTCACGGCTGTTTTTCAAAGCCGATGTCAGATACTCCAGTAAGTGTAATTTGCTCAAAACTAGGAGTTGAGAAATAATGTGGACATCATTAGAAATAAAGTATTTTCCTTTTTTTCTACTGTCGGTATGTAATTCAAAATTGGTTTATTCTGTTGTTGCTAGCGATGTTCAAAATAATATTTTTTTGGCTGGGGAAATATTTTTTTGCTGACCCACTACAGTACCTCTGCGGACCACTAGGGGATCGCGGACCCCCAGTTGAATCACCTTGGTATAACCTTTATGGAGTTTTTCAAAGTAAATATTTGCAAACTTGGACTATATTCATTATTATTGAACTAATTTAGGAATCCATTCAACATAGGCCGAAGCTAAAGGTTAGGTTATTCGATACATAAGCTTATTCTAGCAACTCTCCTATCCTGTAGCCCCTACGTCAGTCAATGCACATTTCCTCTAGCCTTCCTCTCCACCTCCGGGGGTCATAATGAGGCGCTCTCTCCCACGGGGCCATGTACGGCACTCCCCGTGGCTTCCCTGTTCATTCATTTTCCAACATCCCCTTCCCTGCATGAGCATTTAATTGTTTTATATGGCCTCATCTCTGTGTGTACTGGGGGCTGTTAAAAAGCCATTAGGCAGTAGTCATGAAGTGGTCCTGTAGCATTTAAACACCCAGGTATTGGATTACAGCGAGGGCTAGCAGACCTCTCTATGTGGAAGGAGATATAACATTGGGAATGTTAAGTGCCTCAGCGGAGAGGAGAGTAGGTTAGTACTGCACGTCTCTGTAATTTTGTCAACCGCTCCATTATTCTGTTACTCGCATCGTCAATATGTGTGTGTGTGTGTGTGTTTGTGCCAGTGTGTGTGTGTGTTTGTGCCAGTGTGTGTGTGAGTAAGTGCATGTGTTGATTCAGGTCAGCGCAAAGGGGGTCACACGCGGATTCTCAAAAAGGTTTTGTGAGCGTGCTCCTGTTGAGAAATGTTCCCGCCTTTACCTGGCGGCTTGACTTTCCCCCTGAGAAAACACGGTTTGGTTTCTAAACATTACATCATGATTGTGTTACCGTAGCAGCCCTGGGATAAAACTATCCACAGAGAACTAAGCCAAGAACAGTATGTCAACACCAGGGTTTCCGTTAGGAAAATGTGGCGCCGGACATTTGACCGGCAACATTTTAATTTACTGGACATTTGAGAAATGTACCGGACCCATGTGCTTTGGGTGGGTAACCTGATTAGGGCGTCCACCCACAGTGCTCAGAATGACAGCACTTTTACAATATGGTAATTCATATTAACAGAACATGCCAGTCGAGGATGCAACTATGTGCCGTGTTCTTACCGAATTCTGATGTGTACTTTGAACATGTTAGAATAACTTTCCACAGTTACATTTCCTCAGCCAACAAGACCAGTAACTAACAGCAAAATCACTATGTCAATCCTCTGAATTAGAAACGTTTAGGCTACCTATTCTATTGGTCAGCTTGTGGAGGAAGAAATAGCCTGTTCCAAACAGACTCTGGGACACTCGTGGGAAGATGGATCCCAAATTCATACAACCGGCTGTGATTGGGAGTCAGTCTCAAGTTTAAATGTTGATAAACTATTATTTATTTACATTATAAGCGCAGCAATGCGCCCAGACAGCAGGCTACGCTCTAATGTTAGTTCGTTCCATAATGCAATTAGCAGGAAAACAATGTTGTCGAAAGGGCACTGCACATGTGAGCGGTTTCATGTTACAGAGATGAAAATATCCATTAGAAATGTACACTTTTTTATTTAACCAGGCAAGCCACTTAAGAACAAAATTATTATTTACAATGACAGCCTACCCCAGCCAAACCTGAACGACACTGGGCCAATTCTGGGCCACCCTATGGGACTCCCAATCACAGCCGGTTGTGAAACAGCCTGGAATCAAAACAGGGTCTGTAGTGACACCTCTAGCACTGAGATGCAGGGCCTTAGACCGCTGCGCCACTCGGGAGCCCGAGAGGAGATTTAATAGGCTACTTTGAAGCAAGGTAAGACATGCTTCATAATGTGTATTAAAACCTTCAAGTTTCAAACAATTAAGTAGCCTATATGTTTTCAAAATGAATACTGCCTCCAGCTCATAGCAAAGTGGTGTGTGACGCGTTGATGAAGCCTGGCTTCTCTTGCCCTTGATGCGTTCAAAACAACTGAAAACAACTGGGAACTCGCAAATCTCAGCCTTCCGACTTCAGTGCATTCAAGACAACTGGGAAGTGGGAAAAAAACAAGCTCCAACTGGGAAAATATTTTTGAATGGTTATCCAACTCGGATTCCAACACAGATTCCAACTCATCCAACTCAGACCTCTTTCTAGAGCAGATTTTCCGACCTGAATATCACTGACGTCATGATTTGACCTCGTACAACTGGAGATCCCAGTTGTCTTGAAAGCACCACAAGATGCTGCAGCAGCTCTTCCACTGACAGATTTTCCAGTCACAGGCTGTATATCTGTATGCTGTAGGCATGTGATAAATAAGATACATAATGAATATACTGTACACGCAGCAATTTAATTCCACAAAATTATGCAAATGAACCTATAGATGGATAAGCATGACCAGTCAAATGTATTTACATCGACTGGTATTTAGTTAAAAATTGTCTAAAAAGCATTATTTCGCATTATTTTTGTATTTGTCAAGTGCGCCGATACAACAGGTGTACAGGTGTTCACCTTACAGTGAAATGCTTACTTACAAGCCCTAACCAACAGTGCATTTTTTAAGTAAAATATAGGTATTAGGTAAACAATAGATAACTAAAGAAAAAAAGAGTAAAAGGAGAGTGAAAATAGTAGCGAGGATATATACAGGTGGTACCTGTACAGAGTCAATGTACGAGGGCACTGGTTAGTCGGGCTAATTGAGGTAATATGTACATGTAGGTAGAGTTAAAGTGACTATGCATAGATGATGAACAGAGAGTAGCAGCAGGCTAACGGAAACCCTAGTCTACACACAGGCCTTGGATTAAATGAGGCCTTGAATTGAATGAGTGATCTGTGTGTTTTTCCCAACGTCGATTGAATCAGGCCTCCCCGCCAGCTGGTTGCCTTGCAGGGGACCAATTTGAGGTGATCCCGTGGCGAAATGTATCAATAACTCGATGGTTCTGGAAAAGCCGGGCCGCAGGGGGAGAACGGGAAGGAGCAGGGCTTGGTAACGAGGGGAATACGCTGAGGGAGAGGCCTGATTACAGAGCAGATTGGTGCCTTTGGTGTTAATGTTTGTCTGTTCACTGTTTCCTGCCCTCAGGCCACATCACGCGTGCTAGAGCCACAAGGCCAGTGTTCACACAGGCAGCACAATTCTGATATTTTTTCCACTAATTGGTATATTGACCAATCACATAAGGTCTTTTACCATTAGATCTTTTTTCAGAGCTGATCTGATTGGTCAAAAGACCAATTAGTGAACAAAAAATTCAGAATTGGGCTGCTTGTCTAAACGCAGCCACAGAAGGTCAAAATGTTCCAAGGCATTGTTTAGACTTGTAGCTAGCTACCTAAAAGTTAAAAGCATCATCCAGTTTTACCTCAGCAGTTGACACCTAGCTCGAAGAAAAGGGAAAGCTCTCGGGAGCCTCGCTATCCTTTTGCAGGAACTCGCACCAGGAGCAGGCTTTGATGACAAGGGTGGTTTAATCTTTTGATGTTGCAGTTTACGGTTTTGATGTGAGTGTTCCGTTTGACGCGGTTTGATTATGCTGTGTTTGATGGGTGGGTGGCGAGAGGAGCGGAACGTTTTGATGGGGAGCATTTTGATGGTGGACCCCTGTGAGGAGCTTGCCAGCTCTGCTCCTGCTGTGGCAGATTGATATTTGTAATTTAGAAGAAGCTGTCACGCAGCAACCACCAGACGGAAACTGCCACGGAGGCGCACAGTCGATTAAATACGGTTTGTTTAGAAATTATTATTCTGATGTGAAGAATCTGCTTAGTGTTCATCGGGGGGCTGCTGAGAGGACCAGCACGCACACACACACACACGCACGCACACACAGAGGTGATTGTAAAGGGCGTGTTAAGGGTGAGAGTACTGTATGTCATCTGTCTTGGCTCTATAATCAATGATAAACCTTCAGATCACAATGGGGTTTTCACCACAGAGAGATGGATGAAAGGTCAAAGCTGTGTGTGTGTTTGTGAGAGAGAGAGTGTGTGTGTGTTGGTGTGTGTCTGCGTGTGCGTTTGTTAGTGTGTGTGTGTGTGCCTTCTAAGAGCTAGCTCACCCCACCCCATATGGTCTCTGTATTGTCCGTTATTGGTATGTACTTCCTCCAGAGGGCAGTACTTCAAATGACCATCTCCCCCTCATCATATTTTTATTGTATTTAATTGTATTGAACCTTTATTTAACTAGGCAAGTCAGTTAAGAACAAATTCTTATTTACAATGACGGCCTACCAAAAGGCAAAAGTCCTCATTGGATTAAAATATAAATAAATAAACTCACATCACGACAAGAGAGACAACACAACATAAAGAGAGACCTAAGACAACAACATAGCATGGCAGCACCACATGACAACACAACATAATGAGAGACCTAAGACAACAACATAGCATGGCAGCACCACATGACAACATAGCATGGCAGCACCACATGACAACACAACATAATGAGAGACCTAAGACAACAACATAGCATGGCAGCACAACATGACAACACAACATAATGAGAGACCTAAGACAACAACATAGCATGGCAGCACCACATGACAACATAGCATGGCAGCACCACATGACAACACAACATAATGAGAGACCTAAGACAACAACATAGCATGGCAGCACAACATGACAACACAACATAATGAGAGACCTAAGACAACAACATAGCATGGCAGCACAACATGACAACACAACATAATGAGAGACCTAAGACAACAACATAGCATGGCAGCACAACATGACAACACAACATAATGAGAGACCTAAGACAACAACATAGCATGGCAGCACCACATGACAACACAACATAATGAGAGACCTAAGACAACAACATAGCATGGCAGCACAACATGACAACACAGCATAATGAGAGACCTAAGACAACAACATAGCATGGCAGCACCACATGACAACACAACATAATGAGAGACCTAAGACAACAACATAGCATGGCAGCACAACATGACAACACAACATAATGAGAGACCTAAGACAACAACATAGCATGGCAGCACCACATGACAACACAACATAATGAGAGACCTAAGACAACAACATAGCATGGCAGCACCACATGACAACATAGCATAATGAGAGACCTAAGACAACAACATAGCATGGCAGCACCACATGACAACACAACATAATGAGAGACCTAAGACAACAACATAGCATGGCAGCACAACATGACAACACAACATAAAGAGAGACCTAAGACAACAACATAGCATGGCAGCACCACATGACAACACAACATAATGAGAGACCTAAGACAACAACATAGCATGGCAGCACCACATGACAACACAACATAATGAGAGACCTAAGACAACAACATAGCATGGCAGCACCACATGACAACATAGCATGGCAGCACAACATGACAACACAACATAATGAGAGACCTAAGACAACAACATAGCATGGCAGCACCACATGACAACACAACATAATGAGAGACCTAAGACAACAACATAGCATGGCAGCACCACATGACAACACAACATAATGAGAGACCTAAGACAACAACATAGCATGGCAGCACCACATGACAACATAGCATGGCAGCACAACTTGACAACACAACATAAAGAGAGACCTAAGACAACAACATAGCATGGCAGCACCACATGACAACACAACATAATGAGAGACCTAAGACAACAACATAGCATGGCAGCACAACATGACAACACAACATAATGAGAGACCTAAGACAACAACATAGCATGGCAGCACCACATGACAACACAACATAATGAGAGACCTAAGACAACAACATAGCATGGCAGCACAACATGACAACACAACATAATGAGAGACCTAAGACAACAACATAGCATGGCAGCACCACATGACAACATAGCATGGCAGCACAACATGACAACACAACATAATGAGAGACCTAAGACAACAACATAGCATGGCAGCACCACATGACAACATAGCATGGCAGCACCACATGACAACACAACATAATGAGAGACCTAAGACAACAACATAGCATGGCAGCACAACATGACAACACAACATAATGAGAGACCTAAGACAACAACATAGCATGGCAGCACCACATGACAACACAACATAATGAGAGACCTAAGACAACAACATAGCATGGCAGCACCACATGACAACACAACATAATGAGAGACCTAAGACAACAACATAGCATGGCAGCACCACATGACAACATAGCATGGCAGCACAACATGACAACACAACATAATGAGAGACCTAAGACAACAACATAGCATGGCAGCACAACATGACAACACAACATAATGAGAGACCTAAGACAACAACATAGCATGGCAGCACCACATGACAACACAACATAATGAGAGACCTAAGACAACAACATAGCATGGCAGCACCACATGACAACACAACATAATGAGAGACCTAAGACAACAACATAGCATGGCAGCACAACATGACAACACAACATAATGAGAGACCTAAGACAACAACATAGCATGGCAGCACCACATGACAACACAACATAATGAGAGACCTAAGACAACAACATAGCATGGCAGCACCACATGACAACACAACATAATGAGAGACCTAAGACAACAACATAGCATGGCAGCACAACATGACAACACAACATAATGAGAGACCTAAGACAACAACATAGCATGGCAGCACCACATGACAACACAACATAATGAGAGACCTAAGACAACAACATAGCATGGCAGCACAACATGACAACACAGCATAATGAGAGACCTAAGACAACAACATAGCATGGCAGCACCACATGACAACACAACATAATGAGAGACCTAAGACAACAACATAGCATGGCAGCACCACATGACAACACAACATAATGAGAGACCTAAGACAACAACATAGCATGGCAGCACCACATGACAACACAACATAATGAGAGACCTAAGACAACAACATAGCATGGCAGCACAACATGACAACACAACATAATGAGAGACCTAAGACAACAACATAGCATGGCAGCACAACATGACAACACAACATAATGAGAGACCTAAGACAACAACATAGCATGGCAGCACCACATGACAACACAACATAATGAGAGACCTAAGACAACAACATAGCATGGCAGCACAACATGACAACATAGCATGGCAGCACCACATGACAACATAGCATGGCAGCACAACATGACAACACAATGTAATGAGAGACCTAAGACAACAACATAGCATGGCAGCACAACATGACAACACAACATAATGAGAGACCTAAGACAACAACATAGCATGGCAGCACAACATGACAACACAACATAATGAGAGACCTAAGACAACAACATAGCATGGCAGCACAACATGACAACACAACATAATGAGAGACCTAAGACAACAACATAGCATGGCAGCACCACATGACAACACAACATAATGAGAGACCTAAGACAACAACATAGCATGGCAGCACCACATGACAACACAACATAATGAGAGACCTAAGACAACAACATAGCATGGCAGCACAACATGACAACACAACATAATGAGAGACCTAAGACAACAACATAGCATGGCAGCACCACATGACAACACAACATAATGAGAGACCTAAGACAACAACATAGCATGGCAGCACCACATGACAACACAACATAATGAGAGACCTAAGACAACAACATAGCATGGCAGCACCACATGACAACACAACATAATGAGAGACCTAAGACAACAACATAGCATGGCAGCACCACATGACAACATAGCATGGCAGCACCACATGACAACACAGCATGGTAGCAACACAACATGACAACAACATGGTAGCATCACAACATGGCAGCAGCACAACATGGTAGCAACACAAACATGGTACAAACATTATTGGGCACAGACAACAGCACAAAGTACCAGAAGGTAGAGACAACAATTCATCACGCAAAGCCTGCCACAACTGTCAGTAAGAGTGTCCATGATTGAGTCTTTGAGTCTATATATATTTGTAAACAACAGCTGGTGCACGATATCTGAGGAAGTCTCAAGGTTTTGCTCGCCTGAGGTAGAGTATCTCATGATAAGCTGTAGACCACACTATTTACCAAGAGAGTTTTCATCTATATTCTTTGTAGCTGTATATTTACAACCACAAACCGATGCTGGCATTAAGAGCGCACTCAATGAGCTCTATACGGCCATAAGCAAACAGGAAAACGCTCATCCAGAGGCGGCGCTCCTAGTGGCCGGGGACTTTAATGCAGGGAAACTTAAATAAGTTTTACCAAATTTCTACCAGCATGTTAAATGTGCAACCAGAGGGAAAAAATCTCTATACCACCTTTACTCCACACACAGAGACGCATACAAAGCTCTCCCTCGCCTTCTATTTGGCATATCTGACCATAACCCTATTCTCCTGATTCCTGCTTACAAGCAAAATCTAAAGCAGGAAGCACCAGTGACTCGGTCCATAAAAAAGTGGTCAGATGAAGCAGATGCCAAGCTACAGGACTGTTTTGCTAGCACAGACAGGAATATGTTCTGGGATTCTTCAAATGCCATGAGGAGTACACCACATCAGTCACTGGCTTCATCAATAAGTGCATCGATGACATCTTCCCAACAGTGACTGTACGTACTTATCCCAACCAGAAGCCATGGATTACAGGCAACATACACACTGACCAAAAGGGTAGAGCTGCTGCTTTCAAGGAGCGGGACTGTAACCGGAAGCTTATAAAAAATCCCGCTATGCCCTCCGATGAACCATCAAATAGGCAAAGCATCAATACGGGACTAAGATCAAACACCGGCTCCGACGCTCATCGGATGTGGCAGGGCTTGCAAACTATGAGAGACTACAAAGGGAAACACAGCCACGAGCTGCCCAGTTACACGAGCCTACCCGATGAGCTAAATTACTTCCATGCTCGCTTCAAGGCAAGCAACACTGAAACATGCATGAGAGCACCAGCTGTTCCGGACGACTGTGTGATCACGCTCTCCACAGCCGACGTGAGTAAGAACTTTAAACAGGTCAACATTCACAAGGCCGCAGGGCCAGATGGATTACCGGGACGTGTACTCCGAGCATGCGCTGACCAACTGGCAAGTGTCTTCACTGACATTTTCAATCTCTCCCTGTCTGAGTCTGTAATACTAACTTGTTTCAAGCAGACCACCATAGTCCCTGTGCCCAAGAATGTTACGGTAACCTGCCTAAATGTCTACCGACCCGTAGCACTCATTTCTGTAGCCATGAAGTACATTGAAAGGCTTGTCATGGCTCACATCAACACCATCATCCCAGAAACCCTAGACCCACTCCAATATGCATACCACCCTAACAGATCTACAGATGATGCAATTTCTATTGCAGTCCACACTGCCCTTTCCCACCTGGACAAAAGGAACACCTATGTGAGAATGCTATTCATTGACTATAGCTCAGCATTCAACAGCATAGTGCCCTCAAAGCTAATCACTAAGCTAAGGACCCTGGGACTAAACACCTCCCTCTGCAACCGGATCCTAGACTTCCTGACGGCCGCCCCCAGGTGGTAAGCGTAGGTAACAACACATCCGCCACGCTGATCCTCAACACGGGGGCCTCTCAGGGGTGCGTGCTCAGTCCCCTCCTGTACTCCCTGTTCACTCATGACTGCACGTCCAGGCACGACTCCAACACCATCATTAAGTTTGCTGATGACACAACAATAGTAGGCCTGATCGCCGACAATGATGAGACAGCCTATAGGGAGGAGGTCAGAGACCTGGCCCCTTGGTGCCAGGACAACAACCTCTCCCCTCAACGTGATCAAGACAAAGGAGATGATTGTGGACTACAGGAAAAGGAGGACCGAGCACGCCCCCATTCTCATCGACGGGGCTGTCCAGTTCCTGACCAGTTCCTTGGTGTCCACATCACCAACAAACTATCATGGTCCAAGCACACCAAGACAGTCATGAAGAGGGCACAACAAAACCTATTCCCCCTCAGGAGACCCATGCCAAAAGATTTGTCTTGGGTCCTCAGATCCTCAAAAGGTTCTACAGCTGCATCATCGAGAGCATCCTGACTGGTTGCATCTCTGCCTGGTATGGCAACTGCTTGGCCTCTGACTGCAAGGCACTACAGAGGGTAGTGCGTATGGCCCAGCCGTAAGACTCCTGAACAGCTAATCAAATGGCTACCCAGACTATTTGCATTGACCCCCCCCCCCCTCCTTTTTACGCTGCTGCTATTCTCTGTTTATTATCTATGCATAGTCACTAGTGCACGGATCCCGTTACCGGGATCAAAATCGACAACATCCGGTGAAGCTGGAGTGCGCCAAATTCAAATTACAAAATTGTAATATTAAACATTCATGAACATACAGTGTCCTACATAATTTAAAAGCTTAACTTCTTGTTAATCCAACCGCGTTGTCAGATTTCAAAAAGGCTTTACCTTTTTGAAATTTAGCATACCATGCGATTATCTGAGGACAGCGCCCCACATACACCAGCATTAAAAACATTTTCTAAACCAGCAGAGGCGTCACAAAAATCAGAAATAGCGATAAAATAAATAATTTACCTTTTGAAGATCTTCCTCTGTTTGCAATCCCAAGGGTCCCAGCTACACAACTGATGGTTGTTTTGTTCGATAAAGTCCTTCTTTGTATCCCAAAAAAGTCAGTTTAGTTGGCGCGTTTGATTCAGCAATCCACCCGTTCCACTCGTTCAACATGCAGACAAAGGAATCCGAAAAGTTACCAATAAACTTAATCCAATCAAGTCAAACAACGTTCCTAATCAATCCTCAGGTACCCTAATATGTAAATAAACTATAACATTTAAGACCGAATGTAGTATGTTCAATTCCGGAGATAAATAACGAGGTGCGCGCCCTCATCCATGTGCGCCACAAGACTACAGTCAAAATGAGAGCCACCTTGAAAAACTACTAATTCATTTTTTTTAAAACAAGCCTGAAACCCTTTCTAAAGACTGTTGACATCTAGTGGAAGCCATAGGAACCGCAATCTGGGAGCTATTTATTTGTATATCCCATAGACAAGCTTGAAATGGACTGTGACCCCAAAAAAACATTTCTGGATGGATTTTCCTCTGGTTTTTGCCTGCCATATCAGTTCCGTTATACTCACATACATTATTTTTACAATTTTAGAAACTTCAGGGTGTTTTCTATTCACTGCTACCAATTATATACATATCCTAGCTTCTGGGCCTGAGTGACAGACAGTTTACTTTGGGCACGTCATTTATCCGAACTTCCGAACACTGCCCCCTAGCCCTAAGAGGTTTTAACCTACATGTACATATTACCTCAATTACCTGGACTAACCGGTGCCACCGCACATTTCCTCTGTACCGGTACCCCCTGTATATAGCCTCGCTATTGTTATTTTACTTATGCTCTTTAACTATTTGATATTTTTATTTCTTATGTTTTACTTTACTATTTTTTACTTAACACGTATTTTTCTAAGAACTGCATTGTTCGTTAAGGGCTTGTAAGTAAGCATTTCACTGTAAGGTCTACACCTGTTGTATTCGGCGCATGTGACAAATACAATTTGTTTTGATTTGATTTGAAGAGATTGAGATAAAACTGTCCAGTTTGAGTATTTGTTGCAGCTCGTTCCAGTCACTAGTTGCAGCGAACTGAAAAGACGAGCGACCCAGGAATGTGTGTGCTTTGGGGACCGAATGTGACTGGCAGAACCGGTGTTGTATGTGGAGGATGAGGGCTGCAGTAGATTATATTGATTGTCAATAAAATAACAATAGGCCAGAGGGTGGTAGCACTGTTTAACTGACTGCCTATAGAAAGACTGGAACAAGACATAAATCATTGCCTGGCTAGCCAGACTCCTTGCTCCGGCCAAACGCTAGGCCATGCCCACGGACGTTAGTTTATTTTCCACAATGACTACCTCCCAGTCCCTTCACCATTCGGGGCCATCTGATTGGTTCAGAAATAGATGGGTTGGGCCATAACCAGATTGGGTAAAGCTGCAGTTAGAACATTTTTCATTGGCTTTTATACTCTGATTGGTTAGAGATGATCCAATCGCTGATGACTTTGTTTTGTACAACGCTCCTCATGCCCCTCGTCACCATAAATTAAATCAATGATGGCAGTCTCAGACTAAAGTATGTCGTGAACGACAGAGCAACGGAAGACTTTAGTGTGAGTCGTCAGGCTAGATAAATCATGGTTCATTTCTCAGATTAGTACTCTGACATGTAGTATTTGTTGTGTAGGAGACTGAGAGTACATGTTGAATCAGATGGATGATCAATAATTATTTTGAGGGCCTCCAATGGTGTCTCTTCTATTCAAGCTGACACTTCTGCCACATAATGATTTAATATATCATTGGTATGGTATTTTACTGTCCTCCATCCTCCCCTCTTCTCTCTCGGCTCTTTGCTCTTTTTCCATCCCTCATACTCTCTGCCGTCTTATGCCTTGACCTCTTTCTCTATCCCTCCCTTTTTCTTTTGCTATCGTCCCTTCTACTCTCTACTCTCTCTCCCTGGCTCCTCCCCAACTCTCTCATCTCTCGCTCTCTACTCTCTCTCCCTGACTCCTCCCCATGTCTCTCATCTCTCAACCTCTCTACTCTCTCATCTCTCAACCTCTCTACTCTCTACTCTCTCACCTCTCTACTCTCTAATCTCTCAACCTCTCTACTCTCTACTCTTCTACTCTCTCATCTTTCAACCTCTCTACTCTCTACTCTTTCATCTCTCAACCTCTCTACTCTCTACTCGTTCATCTCTCAACCTCTCTACTCTCTTCTCTCTCATCTCTCTCCCCCACTCCTCCCCTTCTCTCTCCAGCACTCCTCCCCATCTCTCTCCCTGGCTTCTCTCTCATCTCTCTCCCCCACTCCTCCCCTTCTCTCTCCCTGGCTCCTCTCTCATCTCTCTCCAGCACTCCTCCCCATCTCTCTCCCTGGCTCCTCTCTCATCTCTCTCCCCCACTCCTCCCCATCTCTCTCCCTGGCTTCTCTCTCATCTCTCTACCCCACTCCTCCCCTTCTCTCTCCCTGGCTCCTGTCTCATCTCTCTCCCCCACTCCTCCCCATCTCTCTCCCTGGCTCCTGTCTCATCTCTCTACCCCACTCCTCCCCATCTCTCTCCCTGGCTCCTCTCTCATCTCTCTCCAGCACTCCTCCCCATCTCTCTCTCTGGCTCCTCTCTCATCTCTCTCCCCCTCTCCTCCCCATCTCTCTCCCTGGCTCCTCTCTCATCTCTCTCCCCCACTCCTCCCCATCTCTCTCCCTGGCTCCTCTCTCATCTCTCTCCCCTACTCCTCCCCATCTCTCTCACTGGCTCCTCTCTCATCTCTCTCCCCCACTCCTCCCCATCTCTCTCCCTGGCTCCTCTCTCATCTCTCTCCAGCACTCCTCCCCATCTCTCTCCCTGGCTCCTGTCTCATCTCTCTCCCCTACTCCTCCCCATCTCTCTCATTGGCTCCTCTCTCATCTCTCTCCCCATCTCTCTTCCTGGCTCCTCTCTCATCTCTCTCCCCCACTCCTCCCCTTCTCTCTCACTGGCTCCTCTCTCATCTCTCTCCCTGGCTTCTCTCTCATCTCTCACTCTCTCTCTCTCCCTGGCTCATCTCTCTCTTTCTCTATCCATCTCTCTCTCACTCTCACTCTCACTCTATTTTCAATTCAATTAAATTCAAAGGGGCTTTATTGGCATGGGGAACATGTGTTTGCATTGCCAAAGCAAGTGAGAAAACAATAAACAAAAGTCTCCCTGGCTCATCTCTATCTCTCTATCTATCTATCTATTTTAATGAAATCACAGTAACTGAAACAGGATATAGGGTGTGAGGAGGGGTGAGGAGAGGATATAAGGGTGAGGAGAAGATATAGGGGTGAGGAGAGGATATAGAGGTGAGGAGAGGATATAAGGGTGAGGAGAAGATATAGGGGTGAGGAGAGGATATAAGGGTGAGGAGAGGATATAAGGGTGAGGAGAGGATATAGAGGTGAGGAGAGGATATAAGGGTGAGGAGAAGATATAGGGGTGAGGAGAGGATATAAGGGTGAGGAGAGGATATAGTGGTGAGGAGAGGATATAGTGGTTAGGAGGGGTGAGGAGGGGATATAGAGGTGAGGAGAGGATGTAGGGGGTGAGGAGAGGATATAGGGGGTGAGGAGAGGATGTAGGGGGTGAGGAGAGGGTATAGGGGGTGAGGAGAGGATATAAGGGTGAGGAGCGGTGATGAGAGGATATAGGGGTGAGGAGAAGATATAGGGGTGAGGAGAGGATATAGTGGTTAGGAGGGGTGAGGAGGGGATATAGAGGTGAGGAGAGGATGTAGGGGGTGAGGAGAGGATATAGGGGGTGAGGAGAGGATGTAGGGGGTGAGGAGAGGGTATAGGGGGTGAGGAGAGGATATAAGGGTGAGGAGAGGATATAAGGGTGAGGAGAGGATATAAGGGTGAGGAGAGGATATAAGGGTGAGGAGAAGATATAGGGGTGAGGAGAGGATATAGGGGTGAGGAGAGGATATAAGGGTGAGGAGAAGATATAGGGGTGAGGAGAGGATATAGTGGTTAGGAGGGGTGAGGAGGGGATATAGAGGTGAGGAGAGGATGTAGGGGGTGAGGAGAGGATATAGGGGGTGAGGAGAGGATGTAGGGGGTGAGGAGAGGGTATAGGGGGTGAGGAGAGGATATAAGGGTGAGGAGCGGTGATGAGAGGATATAGGGGTGAGGAGAAGATATAGGGGTGAGGAGAGGATATAGTGGTTAGGAGGGGTGAGGAGGGGATATAGAGGTGAGGAGAGGATGTAGGGGGTGAGGAGAGGATATAGGGGGTGAGGAGAGGATGTAGGGGGTGAGGAGAGGGTATAGGGGGTGAGGAGGGGATATAGGGGGTGTGGAGAGGTGAGGAGAGGATATAGGGGGTGAGGAGAGGATATAGGGGGTGTGGAGAGGTGAGGAGAGGATATAGGGGGTGAAGAGAGGATTTAGGGGGTGAGGAGGGGTGAGGAGCGGATATAGGGGGTGAGGAGGAGTCAGTAGGATATGAGGTGAGGATATAGGGTGTGAGGAGGAGTCGTAGGATATGAGGTGAGGATATAGGGGGTGAGGAGGAGTCAGTAGGATATGAGGTGAGGATATAGGGTGTGAGGAGGAGTCGTAGGATATGAGGTGAGGATATAGGGTGTGAGGAGGAGTCGTAGGATATGAGGTGAGGATATAGGGGGTGAGGAGGAGTCAGTAGGATATGAGGTGAGGATATAGGGTGTGAGGAGGAGTCAGTAGGATATGAGGTGAGGATATAGGGTGTGAGGAGGAGTCGTAGGATATGAGGTGAGGATATAGGGGGTGAGGAGGAGTCGTAGGATATGAGGTGAGGATATAGGGTGTGAGGAGGAGTCGTAGGATATGAGGTGAGGATATAGGGGGTGAGGAGGAGTCAGTAGGATATGAGGTGAGGATATAGGGTGTGAGGAGGAGTCGTAGGATATGAGGTGAGGATATAGGGGGTGAGGAGAGGGGAAACGGGGTGAGGTAGAAGGTAGATAGAGAGAAGAGGGGATAATATAGGGGATGAAATAAAATTGTTTTAATAGAACTTGTTTTCATTTGCCTGTTTCATAGCTGTTTATTAGCTCTACTGGCTACAGCTCTCTCTCTCTCTCTCTCTCTCACACACACACACACACACACACACACACACACACACACACACACACACACACACACACACACACACAAACACACACACACACACACACACACACACACACACACACACACACACACACACACACACACACACACACACACACACACACACACACACACAGGGCTGGTGCTAACGCTAACAGAATGTCAAGTGCTTATCTGGGAGAAGGAGCTGTAGTTTCGCCCCTCTCAGGCAGCTCATTTAAGTGAGGGTGACTGCTGCTCCCATCAGGGGAGAGAATGTGTCGACTTTATGTCTGTTATTTGTCCCATGATCACGTCTGTGCTCCGAAACAACCCGTTCCCTATCACATATCCACTGTTATCCTTAATAGGTTTCTCTCTGCTGGGCCTGCCTGCTGCTGCCAGCCTTGTCATAACAGACAGACATAGCACCATACCAGTTGTAATGGAATCATTTCCCCAACTGTCACTGCGGGTTGTTGCCGGAAGAATCTCAGGCGGAATGAGGAAGAGATAAGATGGTAGTCAGTTGTTTAATACACACACACCTACACACACCGGCATGCATACACACACACCTACACACACCGACATGCATACACACACATCTACACACACCTACACACACCTACACACACCGACATGCATACACACACACCTACACACACCAGCATGCATACACACACATCTACACACACCTACACACACCTACACACACCGACATGCATACACACACACACCTACACACACCTACACACACCGACATGCATACACACACACCTACACACACCGGCATGCATACACACACACCTACACACACCGGCATGCATACACACACACCTACACAAACCGGCATGCATACACACACACCTACACACACCGCCATGCATACACACACACACACCTACACACACCGGCATGTATACACACACACCTACACACACCGGCATGCATACACACACACCTACACACACCGGCATGCATACACACACACCTACACACACCGGCATGCATACACACACACCTACACAAACCGGCATGCATACACACACACCTACACACACCGGGATGCATACACACACATCTACACACACCTGCATGCATACACACACACCTACACAAACCGGCATGCATACACACACATCTACACACACCGGCATGTATACACACACACCTACACACACCGACATGCATACACACACATCTACACACACCGGCATGCATACACACACACCTACACACACCGGCATGCATACACACACATCTACACACACCGGCATGCATACACACATACCTACACACACCGGCATGTATACACACACACCTACACACACCGGCATGCATACACACACACCTACACACACCGGCATGCATACACACACACCTACACACACCGGCATGCATACACACACACCTACACACACCGGCATGCATACACACACATCTACACACACCTACACACACCTACACACACCTACACACACCGGCATGCATACACACACATCTACACACACCTGCATGCATACACACACCTACACACACCTGCATGCATACACACACCTACACACACCGGCATGCATACACACACACCTACACACACCGGCATGTATACACACACACCTACACACACCTACACACACCGGCATGCATACACACACACCTACACACACCGGCATGCATACACACACATCTACACACACCGGCATGCATACACACATACCTACACACACCGGCATGTATACACACACACCTACACACACCGGCATGCATACACACACACCTACACACACCGGCATGCATACACACACACCTACACACACCGGCATGCATACACACACACCTACACACACCGGCATGCATACACACACATCTACACACACCTACACACACCTACACACACCTACACACACCGGCATGCATACACACACACCTACACACACCCGCATGCATACACACACCTACACACACCGGCATGCATACACACACACCTACACACACCGGCATGCATACACACACACCTACACACACCGGCATGCATACACACACATCTACACACACCTACACACACCTACACACACCTACACACACCGGCATGCATACACACACATCTACACACACCTGCATGCATACACACACCTACACACACCTGCATGCATACACACACCTACACACACCGGCATGCATACACACACACCTACACACACCGGCATGTATACACACACACCTACACACACCGGCATGCATACACACACACCTACACACACCGGCATGCATACACACACACCTACACACACCGGCATGCATACACACACACCTACACACACCGGCATGCATACACACACATCTACACACACCTACACACACCTACACACACCTACACACACCGGCATGCATACACACACATCTACACACACCTGCATGCATACACACACCTACACACACCTGCATGCATACACACACCTACACACACCGGCATGCATACACACACACCTACACACACCGGCATGTATACACACACACCTACACACACCTACACACACCGGCATGCATACACACACACCTACACACATCGGCATGTATACACACACACCTACACACACCGGCATGCATACACACATACCTACACACACCGGCATGTATACACACACACCTACACACACCGGCATGCATACACACACACCTACACACACCGGCATGCATACACACACACCTACACACACCGGCATGCATACACACACACCTACACACACCGGCATGCATACACACACATCTACACACACCTACACACACCTACACACACCTACACACACCGGCATGCATACACACACATCTACACACACCTGCATGCATACACACACCTACACACACCGGCATGCATACACACACACCTACACACACCGGCATGCATACACACACACCTACACACACCGGCATGCATACACACACATCTACACACACCTACACACACCTACACACACCTACACACACCGACATGCATACACACACATCTACACACACCTGCATGCATACACACACCTACACACACCTGCATGCATACACACACCTACACACACCGGCATGCATACACACACACCTACACACACCGGCATGTATACACACACACCTACACACACCGGCATGCATACACACACACCTACACACATCGGCATGTATACACACACACCTACACACACCTACACACACCTACACACACCGGCATGCATACACACACACCTACACACACCGGCATGTATACACACACATCTACACACACCGGCATGCATACACACACACCTACACACACCGCCATGCATACACACACACCTACACACACCGCCATGCATACACACACACACACACCTACACACACCTCCATGCATACACACACACACCTACACACACCGCCATGCATACACACACCTACATTGAGGTGGTTAAATGATTGCCTGACTGGATGAAATTGCTTTCATCATTGTAATCGAAACGTTCTCTTTTTTTTTTTTGTAGAGATATTGTTCTTGTTTTGAACGTTGTCAGAACATTTCAGCAGAACATTGAGAGAGAGGGAGCTCCGAGGGCTCCGTGGGCTCCGTGGGCTCCGAAGGCTCCGAGGGCTCCGAGGGCTCCGTGGGCTCCGAGGGCTCCGAGGGCTCCGTGGGCTCCGTGGGCTCCGTGGGCTCCGAGGGCTCCGTGGGCTCCGAAGGCTCCGAAGGCTCCGAGGGCTCCGTGGGCTCCGTGGGCTCCGTGGGCTCCGAGGGCTCCGTGGGCTCCGTGGGCTCCGTGGGCTCCGAGGGCTCCGTGGGCTCCGAAGGCTCCGAGGGCTCCGAGGGCTCCGTGGGCTCCGTGGGCTCCGTGGGCCCCGAGGGCTCCGAGGGCTCCGTGGGCTCCGAGGGCTCCGAGGGCTCCGAGGGCTCCGTGGGCTCCGAGGGCTCCGAGGGCTCCGTGGGCTCCGAGGGCTCCGAGGACAAGTTAGAATAGATAGAAGAAGTGAAAATGAAGACAAAAGAGAGAGAGAGAGATGGAGTTTCATCTTACTCAATTTTCCTTGCCATGACCATCATCTTGTCAGTGAAAACTCCACTCAACTGTAGAACAGCACTGCAGAAAAGAGCAGGGGAAAGAGAGAGAGTAGAGAGACAGAGCTGTCAGACTCTCATCTCCATCCGTTGTTCCCTAAAGCAAAACCCTGTGCTCTGTTGTTTTGCCAGCTGCAGTGGTCCGTGTCACGGTGAAATAAGTCCCCCGGGAGAGGGGGACCGCCATAAACGAGGTGCCTGTGTGTAACATGGGCTTCTGTGATGTGGGTTGGCAGAGAGTCTTCCTGGATTCTGGCCTGTCTCAGTGCAGTAGTAACAGGCTGTTAGGGACAGGCGTTTGTTACCACGAGGTCGAACGTATTTCAAACTGTGGTTCACCTGTAGAAAAGGCACTTGGCTGTTATTTGATGGCCGCCTCCTCAGAGTGTGTTTTTATGGTTGGTGGCCAGTGTGTACACTACATTAACACACACCTCAGTGACAGGCGTCATGTCCTTCTAGAATAACTGGAGCTTGTAGAACTGCTGTCAGTACTGCCTCTTCATGGAGATGTTAGAAACATACTGTGTCTGTGTGCTGTAACCCCATAACACATCTAGGTGACATTTACCTGTTTCTTTGGCCGTACGATGGGTATTAAAGCTGGCCAATATGGACCAAAATCCATATCTGGATAAACTGCCAGAATTGATGCGATAATTATAAATAAAACGGATAGTTTAAAACATTCATTTTATAATTTGATTCTTTAAACTCCTCCTACTAGTTTGATGGTTGTAGCCATTAACATCACCCATATTAGCAAACTGATTTGGTTTCAAACTTCACATTTCTCTAGTAAAGGCTGCTTATTTAATGAATAATATCAGCAAAATACTTGCGATAAGTGATTGGTATGGTTGGTGTCGATAATGTGTTATTTATCATCCCAGCTCTAATCTGTTATAAAACATTATACATGTGTGTGTGTGTAGGTGTGATATTTGTGAATGGAAATCTCTCCAATTGTGTATGGAACCGTCAGTGATTGTGTCTCTCTTGTGTCTCTCATGCCTGCATCATGTGGTGTGTGTCTGGGTGTGTGCATGTGTTTGTGTGTGTCTGAGTGTGTGCATGTGTTTGTGTGTGTCTACGTGTGTGCATGTGTTTGTGTGTGTCTGAGTGTGTGCATGTGTTTGTGTGTGTCTGAGTGTGTGCATGTGTTTGTGTGTGTCTGAGTGTGTGCATGTGTTTGTGTCTGTCTGAGTGTGTGCATGTGTTTGTCTGTCTGAGTGTGTGCATGTGTTTGTGTGTGTCTGAGTGTGTGCATGTGTTTGTGTGTGTCTGAGTGTGTGCATGTGTTTGTGTGTGTCTGAGTGTGTGCATGTGTTTGTGTGTGTCTGAGTGTGTGCATGTGTTTGTGTGTGTCTGAGTGTGTGCATGTGTTTGTGTGTGTCTGAGTGTGTGCATGTGTTTGTGTGTGTCTGAGTGTGTGCATGTGTTTGTGTGTGTCTGAGTGTGTGCATGTGTTTGTGTGTGTCTGAGTGTGTGCATGTGTTTGTGTGTGTCTGAGTGTGTGCATGTGTTTGTGTGTGTCTGAGTGTGTGCATGTGTTTGTGTGTGTCTGAGTGTGTGCATGTGTTTGTGTGTGTCTGAGTGTGTGCAT